>NC_136874.1:17022396-17228438 GCF_951799975.1 Gobius niger
TTCTAAAAGTCAGAGGAAGCCAGTGGAGAGAGGAGAGCACAGGAGTAATGTGTCCCTGTGAGAAGACTAACTGTAGTCAAGGCCATAATATAATGAGTTACAACTGTCCAGCCGGGACATCATAATGGACCACTCTTTCAAGCTGGCCTGGTGGTCAGCAGGGTTTGACCTTCCCCAAAAGTCTCAGCTGGAAAAAGCTTTGACCGCTGAACTTATTTGTTTGTCCATTTTAAAAGCACCATCAATATAAAGAGAGAGACACTCTGCAAATGGACGACAGAAAGACGACCAGTGAAACCAGGAAGCTCAGGCTGATCAAATACTACATTAGAGACTCCACACGTTCCAGTCTTGGACCTCACAATATACACAAGTTTTTTTTTTTATAAGGATGTTTTAATATTTAGCCAAAATGCCTTATTTTTTCTATGAAAATTATAAAAAAAATATTCATTCTAGTAATCTGCAGCAAAAGTTTCATATTGATGTCACTTTATACGTTTTTATCCGTTGGTGTCTTGCATTGTTTACATGTCACTTTGTCGCTTTCCAAATGCTGCTGTGATTGACTGATAAACATCCGGTGATTATAATAAATGATACAGAGCTATGTGTGACATTCTGTAAGTTGATGAAAGAAAATTGCTTCAAAAAGGCGTCGAACAATTGGTGGCGCGAACTTCCACGTATAAATCCGTCTGTGGGAGGATTGAATCTGAAATGTAATCACGGGAAGTTTGAGAAATGTCAGGTTCAGTTCAAAACGCTGTCAGTCACAAGTTTATCTGTTTAAACCTGCAGAGGAACACGGCCGTCCATGATCTTTACATATGAAGAATGAACACTGCTGAACATAATGGCCTTTTTCTTTTTGCTTTCATGAAGGCGTAGTTGAAGTCCTCGGGGAAAACATGGACGCCATGCTGAATGTTGACCCTCCAAAGCAGAGGTGGGCAGTTTCATAAGGGGCCAAGAAGAAGAAGATGAATGAGAAGCCTGAATAGAGTCGGAGCCGCACCAACAATAACTCAAACTTATATCGGGATATAAGTTTGAGTTATTGTTGGTGCGGGGAGTGCAGGGATATGGGGAGTGTATCGCCAGGGTTCATAAGCAAAAGCTCCAAAATAAATGAATAATAATAAGATTGCAGCCTCATAAAAACAGCTCACACTTATTGCACTTTACAAGCCTGTGTCACAAGTGTCTGCTACACTGTAGTCAATATTCATTCACTCCACACTCCGTGGTAGTAAGCTACTATTGTAGCCACTGCTGCCCAGGGGCAGACTGTCCATTTCCCACTTGATTATATCCTGATCTCTCATTATGTCAGTGCCCTCTGCTGGACACCAATGGAATTATTTCCTTTTATTTGTATTTAAGCTGCCCCCTACTGGCTGAAGTGAGCATTCTGATCATTTGAAAAAAATCATAACTCCGCACAGGAATGGGCTAGAGACTTACTTTTTTTTTGGACATACTTATGAATTTATGCCTGACAAGTTGTGGGCCAGACTGAATCACCATTTTTGGCCCAGGTCTGTTCTAAAGCTTCTGTACTTCGTGTTTTAACCCTAACTCCTGACGTCCAGCTGGTCTGAATTAGATTCCTTGGTTTCTTTGGGAAAGATACAGACGCTTACTTCGTGTGCCGCTTGTTTTTTCTTCCAGTGGACAATCTGTTTTGCAAAATATTCACAGAGATGGCAGAAGTACTTGATTTTAGTACTTCAAGGACCTATACCTGACTTTTTGTAGGGAAACATTATTTTTGCCCCGAGGTAGTCATTTGCACTGTATGCTGATGTTGATGTGTAAGGAAACCCAGATAGTCACTATGTGACTTTACCACATACTCCAGAGGACGACCATGGCGGTATATACAGTACACTATACAGTATAGTTCTGTTGTTCTGATACTACAATCGTTCCTTTATTGATCCTATAACCCGACCATAGAAAGTAAAATGCTGTCTAGTATTTGATGTATTGACTCCTGCTGCAATGCTTGTGTTTTAGAAAGGGCCAGAGATTGCCTTTTCTCCGGTGGATCCAGGAGGCCTCACCCTTCACCCGGCTCAGCGATGTGTCTCGGAGGTGGGCGACTCTCCTTGTTGGGGCCTGAATGAGAGGCGGCGTTTGGCCCCCGCCGAGAAGAGCGTGCACCCGAGGAGATTGGAGTTAGCAGACGAGGCACGCGGCGTGAAAAGCAGGGGTCATATTCCATCAGCGCGGGACACGGGGTAAGACGGAGTGTCACTAGAAAAGGCTTAAAGACAGTGTCAACACAGCGCTGTGGTCAGGCAGTGTCAGGCGCGGGATGGAGTGTGCGGGACAGAAGGGCATTCCATCAGTTATCAGGCGGACAGGGGGGAAGGAATGACCGCACTCATTCATACTGTAGTTTATGGGAAGAAAATATAGATCTTATTTGAAAATACTGCCTGGTATGATTGGTTATTGCTGCAGTTGGTCAGCTGACTACCTCAACAACCAGGTTATTCCTTCCTTCTTATCTACTTTCCTTCCTTCCTTTCTTCCTTCCTTTCTTCCTTCCTTCCTTCTTTTCTTCCTTCTTTCTTTTCTTCCCTTTCTTCCTTCCTTTTTTCCTTTCTTCTTCTTCTTCTTCTTCTTCTTCTTCTTCTTCTTCTTCTTCTTCCTGTGCTGCAGCCTCACAGTGCACTGCTGATGGACATCCAAAGGCGTCTGGTGGACTTCTGTTGGGGGGGCCATCACTGGCTAAAGGCGGCTGTTTTGTTCTGCCTGTTGCTGAAGGGGGACAAGGAATCGTGGATATTGCCAGTCGAGTGGCAACTCTCCACCTGCAAACGATCCGGCGGCTTCTGTACGGGCAAAGTCCGCTGTGGGGGAGGACCGCCTCGGTTCTGCTTCGTGGAGTGGGGAGGCTGGACTACGACAAGCACTTGTTTCTGCTGGACCTGCATGATGTGAACATAACTGGGACCTCTGCTTTCTACCAGTCGGTGCTGAAAGTTTGGAGAGCAGTGCTGACGTTGTCCAGAGACCAGCCATATGGACGGGGAGCAGAGGAGCCACTGTTCTATAACCCTCTGGTCAGGAGCAGCCTGTTGGACTCAGCAAATGTGCGGCAGGCGTTTGTAGCATCCAAAGTAACGAAGTTGGCCGACTTGAGGTCTGGAAGAAATTGGAAAAGTGCAGCGCAGCTAAGCCAGGAGACCGGCAGTAGGTCACAGCGGGTACTGGAGAGACTTCTGGGAGAGGTAAAACAGAGGCTTCCATCGAGGTTCAGGGAGCTGCTGGGACTGGGCACTTCTGGACCACCTCCCCTGGTCTTTCCATCACTGACGGTCCAACCTGCAGGTGGTGGACAGGACGTTGCTGGTTCTCTGCTGTCTTTCGCCACGCCGATTTTACCGGACTTCCCCACAGTCTCCAAAAAGGCCCTTTACATCGGCGTGGTCAAAGTCCGAAACAGAGCTGCTCTTGAGAGCCGGCCGGAATCCAGGTGGTCCGGTGTGTTGGCTCCGGGGTCACCTCCCAAAGGCAGCTGGAAGTCCCTGTACCGCCCTCCTATTGAGAAACGCTGCGCTGATCTCCAGTGGAGGGTGGTGCACGGGGCTGTGGCGTGTTTGGCCCAGAGGAGGAAACGTCGCTCCCCTCTTCACTCTGCTGTTGGGTGGATGAACTGGGCCTGCCGTTTGGCCCAAAGTTCTCGGTGGCTCAACAAAGAGTGAGCACCCTAACAAACTTCCTTGTGGGCCAAGCGAAGCTCAGCATCTGGATCACGCGGAGGAACCAGATGCGAGGCTCAGGATGCGTCGACCCAGAGCTGATGCTGAGGAGGCTCGTGGGAGTGCGGCTCAGAGTGGAGCACCTCTATAGTACTTTGGTGGGGGGACTGGAGGACTTCGAGGGGGTCTGGACCGTAGGGTGGGTCTTGTGTGTGGTCAGCGAAGGAAACCTGGTCCTGATTTTTTAACCACAATGATGTGTTTTATGGGTTGATCCTATCCTGAGTGTTGTTGTTTGTGTGATGTTTTTACTAACATTGAGTGAATGACGTCTCAATAAGGGTTGGGGGAAAGTCAAAGTCTTCCCTTCTCTTTCTTCCTTCCTTTCTTTCTTTCTTCCTTCCTTCTTTCCTTTCTTCCTTTCTCTTCCTTTCTTCCTTCGTTTCTTTCTTTTTTTCTTTTCCATATCCATGGCATTGAGCACAAGTTCACAAAACAAAGCAGAACAAAGCAATTTTTGACAAATATTTCAATAAAAGTAGAACCCTTTTCAAAAAGGCACAGTTTACAAATTACTTTTTGATTTTCATTTTGCATCATTAAACAGACTAAACATGGTTGGGTGTCTTGTAAACAATTTAGCAAATAAATCAAGCAAATATATTTCTCTTCAAGCGTGACAACTTCAACATTCAAACAGTAAATGAAACTCATCAGCAAAAAGATAAACATTGTGGAGATTACAATAATGAACATTTCCATCAGTAATGGCCACTATATTGGCTAACATTGAACTGAGGTTTCCATGGTTTGACCGGGCTGATGCTGTAGTGGCTCACCATTGCGTTCTACAGAGTGGAATAAGGACAGGGGTTAAAGCAAACAAATGTCATCTGACTGAAAACAAATGTCAACAGTGATATCACTATATCAATGCACTGATATAGTCACAGAACATAAGCCTAAAGACGCAGAGACAATCCAAAATACAATGAATACAGGTACAACCAGGAGGGAGAGCCGAGAGCCCAATGCTCCTCCTCTCACACACCTACTCACTTCTGATTGGCTGATAACCGTAGTCCAATGTATTCACTGATTTATTTCTGACAGATTCTAGGTGACGGACATTTTTCTGAAATCTGTCGCAGCGATGGAGAACTTGAACCCCCGGCTCAGGATCACCACCATTCCCTTCTCCTCCGTCCGTCCACCTATAACAGCCGTTGACTTTGGAGGTTGTGACTCGTCCGCCTTCATTGCAAATACCAGCTGACAGATTCTGGATCGTCAACTCTGCCGTTGGTCTTCGCCGTAACCCTGACCAGGAAGGCTATGTGGTCTGAAATGAAATTCTGAGGAGAATTTCCATTGCAAAGGAGAATTTAGAATGGAATGGAATGAAAAAAAAAACGTTATTGTCTACCATGCACAATGATGGCAGAAATTTGCCTTTGGCTTGCTCATACATTCAAATACATTGCAGACACAGTAGCAGCAGGTACACTTCATTAAGGACTGGCTGAACGACATTAATACTTACAACTTATTCAGTTCCTTGATGGCAAGGGGAACAAAAGAATTCCTGTACACATGTTTCTTGGCACAAGGAAGTCTGTATCTGCCCTGATGGAAGGAGCTCAAAGTGGTGGGACAATGGGCGGCTATCTTCATCTGTGATCTTAATATAGACAGGACGCACTGCTTTACTATAACGCTGAGATAAACTGGTTTGTTCTTGGCCTGTTATTTTACTGCCCTGTTTAACAACTCTGCCAAGTTTAGCTTTGTTTTTGACAGTTAAATGACCAAACCAAGAGACTATGTTAAATATCAGTACGCTCTCAATGAAACACTGATAAACCCTTGATAAGATCTGGTCACTAACTTCAAAACCTCTCAGCGACGCAGCAGGAAAAGCCCTTGCTGAGATTTCTTGTAAACACAGTCAACATGTGAAAGAATTGTCCAAAATTGTTCCTAGATATTTGAATGTGTCCACTTGCTCTACATCATGTCCGTTTAACTGAAGTGGTTCGAACAGTGGATTTGACGGCTCCAGTTTCCTTTGGCTGCTGAAGGTTAGGTTTGTTGAGGTGTTCAGTCACTGTCTGGATGAGAGTCAAGCTGGCGTCTTCAACCCCCCTTTTGGCCCTATATGCAAATTGTAGAGGGTCCAAATGTCCCTGAAGCGTCAGCTTTATTTGGTTGCATATGACTCTCTCCATACACTTACTAAGTATGGGGGTCAGGGCAATGGGCCTGAAGTCTTTCATGTCCTTGGCTCTTGCAGTCTTGGGAAGGGGGATTATGGTGGAGGTTTTCCACACAGCTGGAACAGACCTGGTGTCCATAAAAAGCTGGAAAGGTTTGGTAAATACTTCCCCAAGCTGCTGGGCACAGTGTCTTAAAATCCTTCCTCCCAGTCCGTCTGGTCCCTTGGCTTGTGCGGGTTCACACTCTTGAAGACAGCCACAACGTCGTTCTTCATGATCTTAAACAGTGCGACGTCCTCACGCTGGATAAGGGGTGCAGGCAGATCCTGTTGTTGATCATAACGTGAGAAGAAGATGTTAAGTTCATTTGCAAAGGCCAAGGGATCAGTGTGATGTATGTCTGCTTTCCCTTGCTCCCGTCCCACCATTAGGTTGAGGCCCCTCCAGGCTTCCTTAACATTACCATTACGGAATTTCTCCTCCACCTTTTTCTTGTATGCAACTTTTTCTGCCTTTGTTTTACTCTGAAACTGTTTGTTCAAAAGTTTGACTTCTATGTAATTTCCTTGCAAAAATGCATGTTTCTTATGAATCAGTATTTGTTTGAGTTCTTTTGTTAACCATGGTTTGTTATTTGCGTACACTCAAACAGTCTTAGTTGGGATCACAGAAGCTTAAATAAGAAGTAATTGAGTCTGTGAGTAGGTCTATATCACCATTACAGCTGTCAAAAAACATCTCCCAATCTGTTGCCTCCATGCTTCCCTGTAGTTGTTCTATTGCATTGTTAGTCCACCTGGCAACTGTTTCTGTTTCCACTGGGTGTGTTTTAAGCTTTTGTCTGTAGCGAGGTAGCAAGTGAATTACATTGTGATCGGAGTTACCCAAGGGCCGGTGACACCTGTGGCAAAGGCGTTAGGTATGTTTCCCAGACATTTATCAAGAGTTCTTCTTTGTCTAGTTGGACATGACACATATTGTTCTAAATCTGGAAGCAGAGGTGACACATCACAGTTAATATGAATATTGGTTGGTCCGCCGATCTAGTGAGCGCGTTGTTGTAACTCTCAGCGATGATGTCAGCTGCCATGGCAAAGTCCGGTCCGGGTACATACACGAGTATTATTGTTAATTGTCCAAATTCCCGGGGGAGATAATGCGGTCTAAAGGATACTGTGATCAGTTCAATACTTTTATTGCTAAATGACTCACGCACAGTAAAGTTGGTTGCCCGGTTGTTGTTGACGAGCATGCACAATCCTCCACCAACCTTTTTCTGTGTTGTGTCCTTATCCCTGTCCGCACGGATGATCGTGTAGCCATCGAGGGTGATGTTTATATCCTGTCGCAGCCACGTCTCCGTAAAGCAGAAGAGGCTGGAGCGC
Organism: Gobius niger; assembly: GCF_951799975.1. NCBI lineage: Eukaryota > Metazoa > Chordata > Actinopteri > Gobiiformes > Gobiidae > Gobius > Gobius niger. The sequence goes on from NC_136874.1 coordinate 17,029,714, forward strand.
TTGTAGTCACCGTCTCTCTGTATGAGCGTGTATGAGCAGTTCATTGATTCATTTCCTCCTCTCGAACCTCGTTTCTTTTTCCTCCTTTGCTTGGGTGTCTGTCTGATGGGTGCTAGTATGCACGAAGGTGTACCGACTTCCTACCGGGCGCCGCATAGTGGAGCTCCAGTAGGCTGCTCCTGGTGTACTGGAGTCTGCCCCCACGCTGGTAGCAAAAGGCCTCGTTACTACTGTTTCGTAGTTCGAGAAGAACCAGACAACCCAAAAAAGGGCGAGGAAGTTCGTCGCCATGCTGCTGTAGTGTCTGCAGATCACCTATATAAAACAGTCTAAATAAAAACAGCCTTAAAACACACGCAGGGTAGCTAGCAAATTTCACAAGGATGAGCAATCTACTTTGCAATCTCAAAATGACATTGAAGACAAGACTCCAGATCCTTGAGTGTTTACACCATGTCAGTGCAGAAATACAGATGTGAGTGTTGGAACATCTCATATCAAATGGAAAATCGAATACAAGCAACAGAAATGTGGTTCCTCCAGCGCAGGATGAGAATCCACTGGACAAGCCACACGACCAATGGTACCGTGTTACAGAGAGGCGGCCACAGAGAACTCCTGAAGCAGATTCAGAAACAACTAGACTTTCTGGGACACTGTATAAGGAAGGAGGGGTTGGAATTGGTATTCATCACAGGGAAAATCAATAGGAAGTGAGACAGAGGGCGGCAGAGAACAACTTTCCTCCTGTATGTATTAAAGGGAGACACTACAGGCAAAACTCAGTTTTTTTCAGTTTTCAGGTTTTGGGCCAAATTGGACTCTGAACATATAAGCTTAACTGAACAATATTTTGATGATTTTTTAGATTTTTTAATACCTAATTCCTAGCCAGATTTACTGATGTTTTGAATGTGAAAAATAGGCAAACATATAGTTTTTACAGATTTTTCCAAAAACAGCTTGTTTTAAAACTAAACAAGCTATCCAAAATCCCCTCTGAGAAAGTCGTAGTAACTCATTTATCTATAAAATAAAACCATAATTTGAATGTAGCTTCAGATTTCGTCATCATTTTAGGCATAAAACGCCTTGTTTTTATGTGAAAACATAAAATGACAGAAAACTTGCAATATTTTTTTTTTCTCACATTTACGCCAGTAATCTACTGCAAAAGTTTCAAATTTATATCTGTAATCTGTATTATTTTTTCCCCTATTCACCTGTAGTGACTCAAATCAGTCTCAACATCTTAAGGCGAGTCACTGCAGGTGAATAGGGGAAAAAATAATAATAATCATAATAATAAATAATAATGGGTGCCACATGATATGGCACTGTAAGAGAGAGGGATATTTTCTAGTCGATTGTTGTCATCTCTTAAATTACAAATGTCATGTCTGTAGGAAATATTCTCACACAGAAGATACTTTTCTAGTTTAAATGCAGTCTTAAATTGTAAAATGTCTCAGGACGACATATCCCCACATTCCACAGCCAGGATTCATCGTGATTCAGGAGCGTGAGATGGATCGGTCACTTACCCCACTGAGGATCTGCTGCAGAAGGCTTTGCACAGTGGTCACACTCCCCCATCATCAATACAAGATCGTGTTTAGTATCACATGGAAATAACGGCCCACCCCTAAAGAGAGAGAGTCGATATGACTGTAATCATATAAATGTAAATGTATGGAGCAGAAAAAGGAAGGGCCTCTTACATTAAGTTAATTCCAACATAATTCAAGTTTCTCCCCACTTTTTATATAACAGAAAAAGGTTACTTAGACAGCATGATGTAAATGTGGACTGATGAATTTGAATATGACGTGTCCTGGTGAAAGCACCATGCTGAGAGTAGCAGAGAGTGCACTTCTGATGAATAGTTATAGATTTGTATTTCATGGCTGTGAAAAGTGCATTGAAAGAATTGATGAAGTGCTCCATACAAAGCCTTGTTATCCAGGCTTTATATATAGTACTTCATTCTTTGTCTCCCGTACACGTGGAAAGAAATGACATGTTCGATTGGCTCCCAGATGTGCACAAAAGTGGAAAAGAACATTTAAAGTTTGCTTATATGAAATAGCTATTAGATTGGCATTTATTTCTCCAAATAAACAGCGCCATTGGACAGTTTCAACAACTATGAAACTCTACCGTATAATATCTGAGCCTCTTTTTCCGATCGGATGAATACTGTTGCTCCGCTTGCACTTGTTCCCCGCAGTTTCCGCCCACCCAACCCCCCCCCCCCCCCCCCCCCGGCGCCGCTGCCTCGAGTATCTGCACCGATCGATCACTGCCGATGGTTCGGTCCACATCCCGCCTTCGAGATTGATGACCTCTCCCTCCTCGCACCCGTTTTGACAAATGGTACGTTCCAGCGCTGGGGCAATAAAAGGATCGATGTGCGCGCCGATTCTCCTTTGTTTATCCCACCCCCACCCCCCCCACCCCCCCTTTCCTTCTTCTTTAAAAGAGGATCCATACCAACCCGCCGGACATTTTCGCTGCTCAGATTTCTTTGCCGTCCCCGGATTGGCGGTCAGGAGATTGCTCTGCGGTGGCAGCAGCAGCAGGTGGCTCGGTTAATTGCCCGCGTTGCCTGCTCCGAGGGGGGAGGGGGAGGGGCGGGGGCTGAGATCGGAGAGGCCGGTCCGCTGGCACGTTCCGGATAAAAGACAGCGCTAAGCATATTGCCGCGTCCCACCTTGCCGGCGCTAATCACTACTCGCTGTTGTTCCACCCAAACTGGCTCGCGTCCCGGATGAGTTTTCTGTCCCCCCCCCCCCCTTACACAAGCACTTTTCCTTTCTAGCGTCCTTGATCAATCCTTACCTGTGATCCCGCCTTCTTGTTCCCCTGATTGTTCACATATCGACACACCCAAAGCGTTTGAGCCTCTCCGCTCGTTCCCACCTTTGTTTTAGGCCGACGGGTGCTTGTGCTTTGGGCGTTTCCAGCGAGGCGGGGTGGACAGCTGTGCGTGCGGGAGATTACGGGCGCAGGACTGGAACTAAGAGGATGGTAATGGCAGTGATGATGAGGAGGAGCGTGTGATGAAGTCGTGGGAGACACAAATTACATGGAGATCAGCTTCGATTAAAGGTAAATGTTTAACTTCAGGAAAAAGGAAAGCTTCGTCGGCGCCATCGTGGAGGGGTTGACCTCGCTTTAGACCCAGTCTTGTTTTCTGTTTTTGAATGTATTTACTGACACAAAACAAAGCTTTCACTCAGCACATAGACAAAGGAGCATGAAGGGTTGTTGATGTGGAGTGTGAGGAGTCGGTGCGAGATATGGATGAAACACAAAGCATAAAGTAAAATGACTATAGAAACAGGAAAGTAGTCATGACAGTAGTAAGTAAACAATAATAATAGAGGTAAAGGTAAACTGTATAGGGAAGTGAACGTTAGAGAGAATAATAATTCAAGAAAAAAAACAGTGAAGAGAAATATACATTTACATAAAGGTATACTAATATACTGTAGGTATAGTAATAGTATCATTCGCTTACAATATACAACTAGTCTACATCTGTATTGACCTTTCGCAAAAGCCCGTCCACTTAGTTACTGTTGCTACGTCCGTCACACTTTCCGATACCGATGCTGGAGTGACTCGTACAACATGCAGCAGAGCAGAGGGAAATACTCAAGAAACTAAACTATCCAACGAAGGGGACGGTACAGCTATAGAGGCCACAGCAGACGGGCCTCAAGCTGAAGCAGAGAAACCTGATGATCCTTCCTGCACTCTTTAATTTTTGTAGTATTGTTAAAACTATGAGCATTGCTTCACTTTACTGCGCAGTAAAGTGAAGATTACTGTGTGGATGCCAAATTACTCCTGGTATTATTACGCCTCCCCCTTTTATCCGCTTAGAAAATCCACATTGTTTAATTTTGTGTAATTATACTTTGTAGTGTAACACTTCACGTAACCATATTTAAATAGGGAAAACGTGGAAGAGCTTGGTAGCTTCTATCTTGACCTGTTTTGGAGCTATAGAGGAGAGAGGGAGAGGCTAAATGCTAACGCCGTCTGCGCTGTGTTTACGTGACTGAAGATCAGACAGGTCCTAAAGAACTCGTCACAGCTCAGGTAAGAACATATCTCAGTATGTAAAAACGGTGGCCTGTTCCTTTAAAGGGACTATACAGAGTTTAAAAATATTAAAGAGGGGGTATTCTGCTTTTTTCAATCACATAGCACCAGTCTATATCACACTACAATGATGACGAAACCTTCTGTTGGTCTGTCAATGCAGTAAATTAGAATAACTGCCTTGTATAAAATGTCTCTTTCAAAATGGCTGTAGCAAATGGTTTGAAATAGGCCTCTGTCTCTTTAAGACGCTCCCTCACACTACTCGTTGTCTCAACAGTATTGAAACTACGATCGGTGCATTTTTATTTTTATTGTTGGAAAGGAGCTACTGTTTATCACTTTGGGAACAATGGCTACACAGGATATTATTTGGAGACGAACCTTCCACACCGGACGCTTGGAAGCGGCTCTTGCCTGAAAAATAACTGCGGTTTGGAGGCTTCTCTTTGCATCTGCCATGCCCTATGGATCTCTAACTATACCCCCATGGACGACACCAGGATCTGCAGGAGCCCAAACGATTCAAACGACGGACATTTCAAGGTTACCCGTTTTTTTTTTTTTTTATATCTTTATTTGAATTGGGACAGTGCACATTAATCAACATGTGTTTCTTCAACATGTAAATGTGCCGGAGTTAGCCATATAGGCTCATTTTCATCCGTAGTCCCATGGCAGGTTGATGTCATGACAGGACAAACACAGGCACAAACATACAGAGAAAAACCATCAGAGACACAAAAAGACAGTGAATGATGAATGATAATATTAAATATGTAAAACAAAATAGGTAAATTCACAGATAAAAGATCAGAAAGGGACAATACACAAAACACCACAATCTTCCACACAGCGAGACCTGTATCAGTGGTTGGTGACTCTAGACCATGTTGTGTTCACATGTCTGACTGTCCAAGAGCCACTTCTTCACAGGATCAGGTTCCAGGAGTGAGCTGCACGTACTGAGAAGGCAGACTGTCCAAAAGAAGTCTTTCTAAATGGGATTTGACAGTCTTCTCTGTTTGATGAGCGTGTGTTTGTGTTTACATTTAGCTGTATAAACTCCTGTAATGGGGGCGGGGCTAGTCCATTTAGGGTTTTATAGACCATAATTACATCTGAATACATTAACACATTTTCCCACTTTAAAAAATTATGTTTGGTGAAGACTTTACAGTAATGATAAAAATTGTTCTTTTTGTCTAATGTTTTTACTGTCTGCTTATAAAGTTTTTCTACAGGCAACAATGTGGTCTTGTCGGCCTGAGACCAGCTCAAACAGTAATTAATATGCGAGAGAATTGTGGCGTATGTTTAAAATTCACTAAATTGAATTTAATTTTGTTCCGCAATTTCTTAACATGTTTTTTAAATGATAATTGGGAATCCATGGTGAACAAACACTCCTCAATGTCGAATTATATCTTTAATGACAGAGATGAAGGAGCCCTACAATGATACAAACAATTGCAGGATGTGAATAGTAATTAATCCTTAATGTGACCATACAATATAACGTAGGTCATAACATATTACAACATCACACATGATATGCAACTGTTGTCTTAATTTAGTCTTAAAACATTAAACGTAGGACTTACATGAATAAGGCTGAATAGCACAACCACACACCTTGCCATGAACATGAGCGTAACAACCAATATATCCGGTTCCTAACTGAGCCGGTCATAATAACATCCTACATTGCCCCCTAGTGGCCAGTGATAAATCCTCCACATGGTGACGCCTAAATACTTGTATTCTTGCACCACTTGTAGTGCTTGCCCATCCACCAGAACTATTGGGTCGCTCTCTTTGGTTGCCGACTTAGAGAAAAACATACACATAGTTTTGCTAGCATTTAAGTGTAATTTTGAATTTTTTAACCAATCGCAGACTGGCACCATAGCAGATGTCAGCTTCTCTGCTGCCAGTTGTTTCGTTTTTGCTTGAACATAAATGATGGTGTCGTCAGCATATAACTGACATGATGCTTCAGAACACACATCAGGTAGATCATTGATAAATAAACTAAATAGCAAAGGGCCAAGGGTTGAGCCCTGGGGCACACCTACATGAGTATACATTACCTCTGATGTTTTATTGTTAACCCTGACACACTGTTTCCTGTCTTTTAAGTATGATTCCACCCATTGTAGGACCTTTGGTGAAAAGTTAGCTTGTTATAATCGACTACAGCTCATTGTTGATGAAAAGTCTGCAATAAACCACACATGTGTAAAGCCAGGCTCATTGTGTGATCATCGTAAAGGCTGCTTCAAGTAGTTGCTGCTTTATTGACGTTATTTGAGCATAATATGCTGCCTGTTTTCAATGAATGTTGTGAAGGTTGTTAGCTTGTCGCGGCTAATAGTGCCTTAGCTCCGGGAGAAAACCACTCGGCTACGACTCACTGTAGATGAAATGTGAGCAATAAACTACGAAATCAACAAGCCCGGCTCCGTGTGTGATCATCATAAAGGCTGCTTCAAGCAGTTGCCTGTTTTAGTGGCGTTTTCAATGCATAATATGCTGCTTGTATTCAGTGAATTTTCCCGTTAGCTTGTCGCGGCTAGCTTGTTAGCTCCGGGAGAAAGCCACTCGGCTATGACCCATTGTAGATGAAATGTGAGCAATAAACTTCCAAATCAAGCCAGGCTCCGTGTGTGATCATTGTTAAACGGTTCTTTATGTGTGTGGTGGTTTTATTGACTTTATTTGTGCATATTTCTCATTTTCACGTGATGACTCGAGGTTTAGCTTAGCATTAGCTTTCTCCGGAGGCTCTGTGCATCATCAAGGCCCAGCGCAGAACCAGACACTGAAATAAGTGTTCTTGTCACCGGTTTTAATCCTGGGTGTTTCGGTAACAGAAACACTGATGTGTGTCTTTGTAAAAGTCTGCTGTGGCTCCGGTTCACAACACATGAAGCTAATCCTCCATGATGACTCTGTTTACATCTTAGGGCTGGACACAGTGGGGAGGGGGTTCTGCTGAGGTAGCCTGATAAACCACACCCACCTTCTTTCTGCACGAAAGAAGGTGGGTGTGGCCACGCACGGTAGACAAGTTGTTGATTGGCGGCTAAGGCCGAGCCGAACCAATCACGACCGTCACATAGAAATGAGAAGGTTACGTCACTCGCTGCACCTCTATGTTTTTAGTTCAATTAACGTTAACATTAGCCAAAACTAATCATTGGATGAAGTAGTGAAGGATTTTGCCTCGCGTTCTCCGCGTGAGTTTATATTCACTTCATATTTGTTTAATTGGACACAGCTGTCGTCACGTCCGCTAATCGCCGATTGGTTTATTTCACTGACAATCTGTGCGCGTTAGGCCCGCCCGTTCAAACTGCTCCAATTGCTCCGTGACCAGACTAACTCCCTGCATGGAATGGACAGGGAAGAGTGTGGCAGAGCCAGGCAACTGCTGAGGAGCAGGGGTTGGTTACGCAGCTGGTGACGAAAGGTCGGAGGCGTATCCTGGAGGTCGAGGCGTTCCCTGAAGGAATCAGGCGTTTTATCCCTAAAATGGCTGCCGTCAGAGTTTTTACATACTACTCGAAAATACGTGAATGTGCCAAGGCAACACTTCAGGCATGTTTTTAATGAGGGAGTGACATCATAACATGATGTAAAGCTTGAAAAAGTCAATTTTGCATAATGCCCCCCCTTTAAAATTAAGTATTTCCCTCCCGCTACATGTTTCAACAATGTCCTTATGTGTAGAATGAGTCCAGACCTGTTCACCACAACTGCCTCTAAAATCCTGCCCTGTCACTCAGAAAGGTTTTACTTCGGGTCTGAAGTGCCGTCATGCACGAGCTTAATATAGAAGCTGCAGTTACACGTATGACCTGAGGTGGCAGTAGTGAGTATAAAATGGCTAGCCTGCATCTAGCCCCTTTAAATGCACTTGCATTGTTACTTGAATTGTATGACTAGTATATTACTTATTAATACGTAATATGTTATATTCCTCAGTCAATTAAAAAAGTTGTATATTTCTGTAATTCATGACTTTTGTAATATGTTACCCCAACACTGATACCTTTAAGGCCTTTTAAGGCCTTAAAGGTGCATTACAACTTTTTATGAGGAAAAAAAGTTGATATTTGTGATATTTGAGCCTCTCACCAGAAAACAATTGATCCTGGAGCGTTGTAGAGACCACCGTGAGTCAAAGAAAGTATAGGCGTATGCTGACCACTCATACAGCTGCTGGGTCACTACAAGGTCAGATACGCACAAAAAACAACTTTTTTCCCACATAAGTTTGGCATAATTCATATAATGACTTTTAATGCCCCGCAGGAACCCTGGGAAATATTCCTCATAAATAAACACACATTTGTCATATTTAACGAAGTGCTTACATGTTTTGCTGATTACCAGAAGTATTTTATGTTAATGTTGAGCTCGCTGTTTAGCAAACCAAGGCTAGGGTGCATGTTTTATATTCATAGCACCAAGGACAATCACTCATCTAGAACATGGAGCAAATGACCAACCTGATACAGACACTGATGGAAACTAAATACCAGAATATCATTACATTTCAGTCAATTTTCTTCACGGCTGTTGCTCGTCTCTCAATAACTCTCACAAATGTTCTTATTTAAATTTAACATTACACTTTTTATTTATTGCTTGAATTGATAAAAGCAGGACGGGAGCTAAACAATGCTGCCCTTACATCCCGTGCTTTGCTAAGGCCAGATGAAAGTTGAATGATGTCACAGCGGGGGATATCACCCATTAGGAGGCTTCACTGGCAGGTAAACTGCGCACGCTGTGGACGCAATGAGCGCAGTGAAAGAATCCAAAGAGGCTTAATAAAAGAGAAGTATTGTAAGAACTGGCTGGTAGAACATATGTGCAGACTTTACACATTTCCAAGGCGGAAAGTAGAGCTTTTACCGTCAGTCCATCACGTTAATGAGACCAACAACTGGCCTGCACTTTCGGTCAGTCAGTACAGACCCGCTGTTCCTTTCTCTCACTGTGCATTATGGACAAATGACTTACGTTGAACACATGAATGCTGGTCAGATAAATGCAGCATGCTGTATGGAAAGTTCAGTCCATGTCCACAGAACCCCTGCTGTTGCTTTCCGCTGTAGGCTGCAACACTTCCACTTTTCTTTGTTTGCTCAGCCAATACCAAACTTCCTCCAAACTTATTTTGTTCACCGTTCCCGTGCCCTGACCCCCATCTATTATCCATCACCTGTCCACGTGAGTGAGGTAGCATTAGCCTCTCCACTAACTAGCTCTGACTTTGGAGAGACTTCCAAACACAGATGCTGCCGCGGCGGAGACGCAGGGAGCACCTTCGGGACTATTTTGGATGAAGTTGTGTGAGTTCAAAGAACCCACAGGCACGCCGGGTGAATAAGTAATCGCGCAGCACGAGGTAAAAGATAGGTGAAGGACTGGGTTTGATTTCAAATCTTTTTTAAGCTTCGTGTTGCCAAAGGTTTATAGTCTAATACTCTGAGGATATTGTTACTACTGTTTCTACTGCTGTTGCTAATGGGGATGTCTCTGATGTTTGGTTGTGTGCCCATGTGACGGGATGCTATAACCACCTCGTCACTCTCAGACCCTGCTCGCCTTTCCTCTGGAGCACTCTGACGTTGCAATAAATATGTATTTCTTGTTGTACTGTTTAAAAACCTGTAATTAATTCCTAGCCAGTGGCAGGGCAGGCGGCGTGCACACAGCAAGCTGCTGTTGGGCTGATCATTTATTCCAGGTTCATTATTTGAGTCATAGGAGCTGGCATTACAAATAAAAAGCCTCTGTGAGTTTTAGGATTGGACCAATGGTAGAAGGTTTGCTTAAGAATCAAACACCATCTTCCCTCACGTCTGGAGACTTAGTGAAAAAATAAAACTGCCTCCCCAAACTTTAAAGAATACGTTCTGAAAGTTTAAAAACCTCGATTTTCTTCACATTCTCTCTAAGTCATTCACTACGACTGAACAAAATCCAACGGCCTTGTCCTCAGAGCCGCGCTCGCGCTCCTCCGTGCACTCGCTGCATTTGAAGCTCTTTCGCTCACATTGACATTTCTCCACGCCGAAGATGCCGGTATTGATGTAGCCGAGTGTGTACTTTGGACTTAACACTTTTCTTTTCTTTCCGTGCAACAACCTTTCTCTTCAAAGCGCTATGAAAAGGCAGCCCGTCATGCTCGGCGATCAAAGAGCAACAAGCCGAGCCCCCGCTCCGTGTTGTGCCGCTGTCATTTCCTCCGCTCGAGACAACAAAACAAGCGCACCTTCACATCCCGAGCAATCTCTTCATAAACAACGGATACGTGATGGTGTAAAGATTTGGAAAGAAGAAAGAGTCTTGTGGAAAAATCCAGAGAATTCTCCAACTAAACTCTATATTGACGACATACGTTGAGTGTCTGGTCTGTTCGATTGTTGACGTAGTGAGACAGGACTTGTGCCTTAATAGAGGGCTGCAACCTTATTTTCCAGGACATTCACAATTCCCACAAATCCTTGACCCTGTATTTTTTCTCTGTCTTTTTATCCAGGAGGCGTGAGAACCCGTTGTTGTTTATCCCCTGATCTCTCTGATGCAATCCTGCGCCGCATTCACCACAAACGCATCCGTTCTCAAAGCCGGCGGGAGGAGAGGCTCCAAATCCATCTCCGCCTGTTCCCCGAACATGAGCGAAAGGTCACTGAGCTGTCAGGAGGCACGTGTCCCCGCCTGAGGTGCGCTGTCCCAGGAGAAGAAGGGGCTCTGTAGAGGGATGTATGGAGGATTCACAAAAGCACAATTCTACTGCTTCATTCACATCCGAACTGTCGGGCGAGTGCAGCTCTGGGGATGGCAGGCAGAGCTGGATCTAAAACCAAGCTTAATTATAATACAGTATAGTGCTCGAACAGTAGGTCAAAAAGGCAGTGGTGGTCGGTAGATCCCATTTAACCACCCATTTAGATTCTGTTTCGCTTTTGACTAATGAACAGTCAAATAAACACCCACCTCTCACATGCATTATACAAATGTATTGGTATAAATGTATAGACCAGGGGTGTCTGAAGGAAATTTCAGTTAAATATATCATATAGGAAACAAACACAGTGATATTTGAGAAGTGAAATAAAGTATATATGATTTATGGAAAGTGTGCAAGAATTATTTAAACCAATTAGGCATGTGCATACATTTAGGCACCACAAAAGAAAAAATCAACCCCCATGAGCTGCCACCTTAACGTGGTGGGGTTGTTTGAGTACCCGAATGATCCGAGGAGCTATGTTGTCCGGGGCTTTATGCCCCTGGTAGGGTCTCCCATGGCAAACAGGTCCGAGGTGACGGGTCAGACGAAGAGCAGCTCACACGACTTCTATGGACGTACACCAATCAAGGACCGAGACGTCGCCCGGCATGGCGCAGCCGGGGCCCCACCCTGGAGCCAGACCTGGGGTTGGGGCCCGAACGCGAGCGTCTGGTGGCCGGGCCTCTGCCCACGGGGCCCGGCCGGGCACAGCCCGAAGGGACGACGTGGGCCCGCCCTCCTGTGGACCCACCACCCGCAGAGGGATCCGTAGGGGTCGGGTGCTAAGAGGACTGGGTGGCAGTCGAGGCCGGGTGCCTCGACGACCTGGTCCGCATGCACAGCTTCTGGCGTTCGGGACATGGAACGTCACCTCGCTGGGGGGGAAGGAGCCTGAGCTTGTGCGGGAGGTTGAGAGATACCGACTAGATATAGTCGGGCTCACCTCCACGCACAGCTTGGGTTCCGGATCCCAACTCCTGGAGAGAGGCTGGACTCTCCATTTTTCTGGAGTTGCCCGCGGGGAGAGGCGGCGGGCTGGGGTGGGTTTGCTCATATCCCCCCAGCTCAGCCGTCACGTGTTGGAGTTCACCCCGGTGGACGAGAGGGTCGCGTCCCTACGCCTTCGGGTCGGGGACAGGTCTCTCACCGTTGTCTCGGCCTACGGGCCCAACATCGGTGCGGAGTACCCGGCCTTCTTGGAGTCCCTGGGAGGGGTACTAGATAGTGCTCCGACTGGGGACTCCATTGTTCTACTGGGGGACTTCAACGCCCACGTGGGTAACGACAGTGAGACCTGGGAGGGAGTGATTGGGAGGAACGGCCTCCCCGATCTGAACCCGAGTGGTGTTCTGTTATTGGACTTCTGTGCTAGTCACGGTTTGTCCATAACGAACACCATGTTCGAGCACAAGGGTGTCCATAAGTGCACGTGGCACCAGGACACCCTAGGCAGGAGGTCAATGATCGACTTTGTAGTTGTGTCATCTGACCTCCGGCCGCGTGTCTCGGACACTCGGGTGAAGAGAGGGGCGGAGCTGTCAACCGATCACCACCTGGTGGTGAGCTGGATCCGCTGGCAGGGGAGGAAGCCGGTCAGACCTGGCAGGCCCAAGCGTGTTGTGAGGGTCTGCTGGGAACGACTGGCGGATCCCTCTGTCAGTGGGGTCTTCAACTCCCACCTCCGGAAGAGCTTCACCCAGATTCCGGGGGAGGCGGGGGACATGGAGTCAGAGTGGACTCTGTTCTCCTCCTCCATTGTCGATGCGGCTGCTCGTAGTTGTGGCCGTAAGGTCTCTGGTGCCTGTCGCGGCGGCAATCCCCGAACCCGGTGGTGGCGCCCGGAAGTAAGGGATGCCGTCAAGCTGAAGAAGGAGTCCTACCTGGCCTTGTTGGCTTGTGGGACTCCTGAGGCAGCTGAGAGGTACCGGCAGGCCAAGCGTGCTGCGGCTCGGGCGGTCGCAGAGGCAAAAACTCGTGTCTGGGAGGAGTTCGGGGAGGCCATGGAGGAAGACTATCGGTCGGCCTCGAAGAAATTCTGGCAAACCATCCGGCGCCTCAGGAGGGGGAAGCAGTGCTTCACCAACACTGTGTACAGTGCGGGTGGGGGGCTGCTGACCTCGACTGGGGATGTCGTCGGACAGTGGAAGGAGTACTTCGAGGACCTCCTCAACCCCGCCGTCACGTCTTCCGATGAGGAAGCAGAGGCTGGGGACTTGGAGGTGGGCTCGCCCATCACCGGGGCTGAAGTCACCGAGGTGGTGAGAAAGCTCCTCGGTGGCAAGGCTCCGGGGGTGGATGAGATTCGCCCTGAGTACCTTAAGTCTCTGGATGTTGTAGGACTGTCTTGGCTGACACGTCTCTGCAACATCGCGTGGCGGTCGGGGACAGTGCCCCTGGATTGGCAGACCGGGGTGGTGGTCCCTCTCTTTAAGAAGGGGGATCGGAGGGTGTGTTCCAATTACAGAGGAATCACCCTCCTTAGCCTCCCCGGTAAGGTCTACTCCAGGGTGCTGGAGAGGAGGATCCGGCCGATAGTTGAACCTCGGATTCAGGAGGAACAATGCGGTTTTCGTCCTGGTCGTGGCACACTGGACCAGCTCTATACCCTCCGTCGGGTGCTCGAGGGTTCGTGGGAGTTCGCCCAACCAGTCCACATGTGTTTTGTGGACTTGGAGAAAGCGTTCGACCGCGTCCCTCGTGGTGCCCTGTGGGGGGTGCTCCGGGAGTATGGGGTCCGGGGCCCTCTGCTAAGGGCTGTCCGTTCCCTGTATGACCGCAGCAGGAGCTTGGTTCGCATTGCCGGCAGTAAGTCAGACCTGTTCCCGGTGCGTGTTGGTCTCCGCCAGGGCTGCCCTTTGTCACCGGTTCTGTTCATTACTTTTATGGACAGAATTTCTCGGCGCAGCCAGGGGCCGGAGGGTGTCCGGTTTGGGAGCCTCAGAGTCTCATCTCTGCTGTTTGCAGATGATGTTGTTCTGTTGGCTTCAACAGGCCAGGACCTTCAGCACGCACTGGGGCGGTTTGCAGCCGAGTGTGTAGCGGCCGGGATGAGGATCAGCACCTCCAAATCCGAGGCCATGGTCCTCCACCGGAAAAAGGTGGTTTCCCCTCTTCAGGTCGGTGGGGAGTCCTTACCTCAAGTGGAGGAGTTCAAGTATCTCGGGGTCTTGTTCACGAGTGAGGGACGGATGGAGCGTGAGATCGACAGACGGATCGGTGCAGCGTCAGCAGTGATGCGGTCGCTGTATCGGTCTGTCGTGGTGAAGAGGGAGCTGAGTCGGAGGGCAAAGCTCTCGATTTACCGATCGATCTACGTTCCCGCCCTCACCTATGGTCATGAGATTTGGGTAATGACCGAAAGGACAAGATCGCGAATACAAGCGGCCGAAATGAGTTTCCTTCGCAGGGTGGCTGGGCGCACCCTCCGAGATCGGGTGAGGAGCTCAGCTACCCGGGAGGAGCTCGGAGTAGAGTCGCTGCTCCTCCACGTCGAAAGGAGCCAGCTGAGGTGGCTCGGGCATCTGTTTCGGATGCCTCCTGGTCGCCTCCCGCGGGAGGTGTTCCAGGCATGTCCTAGTGGGACAAGGCCTCGTGGAAGACCCAGGACACGGTGGTGGGACTATGTCTCCGAGCTGGCCTGGTGTCGCCTCGGGGTCCCCCCAGAACAGCTGGAGGAGGTGTGTGTGGATCGGGAAGTTTGGGCATCTCTGCTGAGACTGCTGCCCCCGCGACCCGGCCCCGGATAAAGCGGAAGAAAATGGATGGATGGATGGAAAAGAAAAAATAACTCTATTTTGTGCATCCTCCTTTTGCAGAAATAACAGCCTCTAAACACTTCTATAGCTTCCACTTAGAGTCTGGATTCTGGCTGAAGGTATTTTGGACTATTCTTCTTTACAAAACCTCCCAGGTCAATCAGGTTTGATGGTTTCCGAGCATGGACAGCCCGCTTTAAATCACACCACAAATGTTCAATGATATTCAGGTCTGTGGACTGAGATGGCCGTTCCAGAACGTTGTACTTGTTCCTCTGCATGAGCTTTAGTAGATTTTGAGCAGTGTTTAGGGTTGTGTTGAAAGATCCAACCCTGGTGCAACTTCAACTCACTGATTCCTGGACATAGTTCTCCAGAATCTGCTGATATTGAGTGGAATCCATGCGACCCTCAACTTAAGCAAGCTGCACTGGCCACTCAGCCCCACAGCATGATGGAACCACCACCACATTTTACTGTAGGTACAAGTGTTTGGAATGCTGAGTTCTTTTTTGGAGCTGGTCTGTGGTTGACTGTGAGATGATGTTGTAGGTCTTTGGAGCTGGTCTGTGGGTTGACTGTGAGATGATGTTGTAGGTCTTTGGAGCTAGTCTGTGGGTTGACTGTGAGATGATGTTGTAGGTCTTTGGAGCTAGTCTGTAGGTTGACTGTGAGATGATGTTGTAGGTCTTTGGAGCTGGTCTGTGGGTTGACTGTGAGATGATGTTGTAGGTCTGTGGAGCTGGTCTGTGGGTTGACTGTGAGATGATGTTGTAGGTCTTTGGAGCTGGTCTGTGAGATGATGTTGTAGGTCTTTGGAGCTGGTCTGTGGTTGACTGTGAGATGATGTTGTAGGTCTTTGGAGCTGGTCTGTGGTTGACTGTGAGATGATGTTGTAGGTCTTTGGAGCTGGTCTGTGGTTGACTCTAGATGATGTTGTAGGTCTTTGGAGCTGGTCTGTGGGTTGACTGTGAGATGATGTTGTAGGTCTTTGGAGCTAGTCTGTGGGTTGACTGTGAGATGATGTTGTAGGTCTTTGGAGCTGGTCTGTGGTTGACTGTGAGATGATGTTGTAGGTCTTTGGAGCTGGTCTGTGAGATGATGTTGTAGGTCTTTGGAGCTGGTCTGTGGTTGACTGTAGATGATGTTGTAGGTCTTTGGAGCTGGTCTGTGGTTGACTCTAGATGATGTTGTAGGTCTGTGGAGCTGGTCTGTGGTTACTGAGATGATGTTGTAGGTCTGTGGAGCTGGTCTGTGGTTGACTGTGAGATGATGTTGTAGGTCTTCGGAGCTGGTCTGTGGTTACTGAGATGATGTTGTAGGTCTTCGGAGCTGGTCTGTGGTTACTGAGATGATGTTGTAGGTCTTTGGAGCTGGTCTGTGGTTGACTGTGAGATGATGTTGTAGGTCTTTGGAGCTGGTCTGTGGTTGACTGTGAGATGATGTTGTAGGTCTTTGGAGCTGGTCTGTGGTTGACTGTGAGATGATGTTGTAGGTCTTTGGAGCTGGTCTGTAGGTTGACTGTGAGATGATGTTGTAGGTCTTTGGAGCTGGTCTGTGGGTTGACTGTGAGATGATGTTGTAGGTCTTTGGAGCTAGTCTGTAGGTTGACTGTGAGATGATGTTGTAGGTCTTTGGAGCTGGTCTGTGGGTTGACTGTGAGATGACGTTGTAGGTCTGTGGAGCTGGTCTGTGGGTTGACTGTGAGATGATGTTGTAGGTCTTTGGAGCTGGTCTGTGGTTGACTGTGAGATGATGTTGTAGGTCTTTGGAGCTGGTCTGTGGTTGACTGTAGATGATGTTGTAGGTCTTTGGAGCTGGTCTGTGGTTGACTCTAGATGATGTTGTAGGTCTTTGGAGCTGGTCTGTGGGTTGACTGTGAGATGATGTTGTAGGTCTTTGGAGCTAGTCTGTGGGTTGACTGTGAGATGATGTTGTAGGTCTTTGGAGCTGGTCTGTGGTTGACTGTGAGATGATGTTGTAGGTCTTTGGAGCTGGTCTGTGAGATGATGTTGTAGGTCTTTGGAGCTGGTCTGTGGTTGACTGTAGATGATGTTGTAGGTCTTTGGAGCTGGTCTGTGGTTGACTCTAGATGATGTTGTAGGTCTGTGGAGCTGGTCTGTGGTTACTGAGATGATGTTGTAGGTCTGTGGAGCTGGTCTGTGGTTGACTGTGAGATGATGTTGTAGGTCTTCGGAGCTGGTCTGTGGTTACTGAGATGATGTTGTAGGTCTTCGGAGCTGGTCTGTGGTTACTGAGATGATGTTGTAGGTCTTTGGAGCTGGTCTGTGGTTGACTGTGAGATGATGTTGTAGGTCTTTGGAGCTGGTCTGTGGTCGACTGTGAGATGATGTTGTAGGTCTTTGGAGCTGGTCTGTGGTTGACTGTGAGATGATGTTGTAGGTCTTTGGAGCTGGTCTGTAGGTTGACTGTGAGATGATGTTGTAGGTCTTTGGAGCTGGTCTGTGGGTTGACTGTGAGATGATGTTGTAAGTCTTTGGAGCTGGTCTGTGGGTTGACTGTGAGATGATGTTGTAGGTCTTTGGAGCTTTATCTGTGGTTGACTGTGAGATGATGTTGTAGATCTTTGGAGCTGGTCTGTGGGTTGACTGTGAGATGATGTTGTAGGTCTTTGGAGCTGGTCTGTGGTTGACTGTGAGATGATGTTGTAGGTCTTTGGAGCTGGTCTGTGGTTGACTGTGAGATGATGTTGTAGGTCTTTGGAGCTGGTCTGTGGTTGACTGTGAGATGATGTTGTAGGTCTTTGGAGCTGGTCTGTGGGTTGACTGTGAGATGATGTTGTAGGTCTGTGGAGCTGGTCTGTGGTTGACTGTGAGATGATGTTGTAGGTCTTTGGAGCTGGCCTGTAGGTTGACTGTGAGATGATGTTGTAGGTCTTTGTGGTTGACTGTGAGATGATGTTGTAGGTCTTTGTGGGAGTAGAGGGCAGCTACAGTTTCTCCATCCTCCACGGTCATGCGGGTGGAGTGGCTGAAGGACAACGAGATCATGGACCCGGCCGAGGACAGGAACTTCTACATCACCGTGGACCATCCTGACCATCAAGCAGGCGCGTCTGTCCCACACGGCCAACTACACCTGTGTGGCCAAGAACATCGTGGCCAAGCACAAGAGCGCCACCACCGTGGTCATCGTCTACGGATTTCCCATCAACCAGTGCTCCTCCTGTGAGGAGTGACAGTGAAGATGGCGGCCGCGACACAACCATCTTTCACCAAAGAAAAAAAAGAGTGGTGCGCACTGAATGAGTGCTGCTGCCGGATGCTCTCTCATCGAATGCAATTTCTCCATCTGTGAGATCAATAAAGTACCATCTTATCTTATCTTATCTTATCTTGTGGTTGACTGTGAGATGATGTTGTAGGTCTTTGGAGCTGGTCTGTGATTGTTCTCACCATCCTGCGCCCCTGCTTATCTGACAGTTTTCTTGGACTGCCACTTTGGGCCTTAACTAGAACTGTGCCTCTGGTCTTCCAGTTCCTCACAATGTTCCTCACAGTGTGAACTGAGAGCTTAAATTTCTGAGACAGCTTTCTGTATCCTTCCCCTAAACCATGATGTTGAACAATCCTTGTTTTCAGGTTTTCTGAGAGTTGTTTTGAGGCTCCCATGTTTCCACAAAAAGCAAAGACCAGAAACACTTACAACTGGCCTCTTTAAATACCCTTTCTCATGATTGAATTCACCCGTGTATGGAGGTCAAGGGTTACTGAGGTTACCAGACCAATTTTGAGTTTTAATAATTAGTGCTAAAGGTATTGAATCAAGAAAATGACAAGGCTTCCTAAATGTATGCTTATTCTTGCACACTTTCCATAAATCATATAAACTTTATTTCACTTCTCAAATATCACTGTGTTTGTCTCCGACATGATATATTTAACTGAAATTTCTTATCCAGACAACCAAAGATTTATAAAGAGAAGCTTAAGGGCCACAACAAATTGGTCTGAGGGCCAGATTTGGCCCCCGGGCTGCAGTTTGGGCAGAAAGAACATGAGTTTCAAAACTGATCCATATGGCCAAACTACCATCTTTCATTGATCACTGTTTACTTTCTACTTTCTAAGTTTTGACATCTAAAGCCAGTTCACTCACAAGGCACTGTGCGTCGGGTATCAAGTGTCCGAGAGGCACCACACTGAGGCCAATGTGATCACATGGCAGTACAGTATTTGAGCCGCTGTTTATGCAAAGCAGCTGACCATGAAAAGGCCCTATTTAATGAGAACGATGAGAAAGAAGAGGGGAGCACCGTCACACATTTCTGCTTCAGGCACCAAAATGGCACTGATTAAACTGATATTTAACCTTGAGAATTTGGACACATAATTAGTTCTAATCAGTTTGAAACGTGACAACTGTTGCCCACATTTCTCTTTTCAGTCATTCTTGGAAGTGAACATAAAATCCTTGATACTGTGGTCCAGGGTTAAGCTGCTGTCTTGCTTCTCTGTTAGCAGCCACTCACTAAACAGGCCCTGTCTCTCCGACGCCCCTCTCGGCTCTCTCGGCTCTCTCCGCTCTCCCACTCACATCTCGGCAGAGCGCCTGTCCCATACTGATGCTGGGAATGACAATGAGACTCCTCTTCTTCCACGCTGCCTCCGGGTGGAATTTACAATCTTCCGTCTCCCGTTCTGTGGCAGTAAGGTTAAAGCTACAAATCAGTTTTCATCTGACTGCCTCTCCACCTTTAGAAGCCGCTGATAAGGCTGAACCTGGATGAGAGGCCTTGTTCTAATGTGTTGATTTCACATTGTGCTCACAGATATGTTCATGTGGAGCTCAGGGTTTATTCTAATGTTCTAATTCTACAACTATGACTAAAACTACTGCTAAAAAGTACAATACCAGTATTTAACCACATTGCAAATACACACAGAACCAATGAACTCACCGCAGTAGCTTTGTTGTACACGTCTGTTTAGAATAATGTAATCCACGGTCTTTGATAGTTTCCCCAGTGTTTTGAAAAGCTGCGTGCAAGTGGACGTGACTGCAGCGTCCTTTACTGCTCAGCCCCAATGTGTGTGTACACTGAGGTCTCAGGTATTATGCAAATGATATTTTTATATAAATGTATATATATATATATATATATATATATATATATATATATATATATATATATATATTAGAGGTGGGCATAGATTTTTTTTTTTAATCTAGATTAATTTTGAAATTAATCTAGATTAGTCTAGATTAAAACGGCTCGCTTGAATTCTGCTGAAGCCATTCAGAACATGTGTGCTGCCCAAATAATGACTAAAAGTAAGTCTTTGAGAACGAGTTTCTCAAGTCAGGCGGTGCGTTAGACCAGGGGCTCGTCTCCTGTTTCCAAAATGCATCACAACCTGCTTGAGAACATTCTACTGTGATAATTGGTGATGAAAATGATTCATGTTCAATAAAATGTAGTGTTAACTAACTGTTTATTCAGTTAAACATGAATTTTGAGCTGTAGGCCGACATTAGAGGTCCTG
Source organism: Gobius niger (assembly GCF_951799975.1). Classification (NCBI taxonomy): domain Eukaryota; kingdom Metazoa; phylum Chordata; class Actinopteri; order Gobiiformes; family Gobiidae; genus Gobius; species Gobius niger. Next base: position 17,049,903 of record NC_136874.1, read on the forward strand.
ATGAACTGTTTACAGTCAGTAGCTTTGTGTCAATCAGTCCAAGCTCTATTTCTCCTTCGTCCACCGGTCACTCAGGCTGACCAGCTTGTTCACATTTTCTGGTGACAAACTAGATCTCCTCTTCTGCACAATATGACCTGCTAAAGAAAAAAGTCTCTCACATGGGACAGTTGTGGCAGGAGTCCCCAAGTATTTATTTACGGGCAGATCATTATTTATATTTTTTTTATTTACCAGATCAGAAAATATAGGCCTCTGTTTGTGAGCGTGGGAAACATGTGCGCGTCTCCTGGTCAACAGTGTCACGTGATCACTGTCACAACAACACAGTTCATGCTGCTGCAGCTCCTGCTACTACGAGCTTCAACCTGGCGATAGTTCTGTCAAAATGGAGATAAACATCGACAACACAAAGATGCGGGACGTATTTCTTTGGATTTAATAAGAAAAGGAAACGGACATGAGGCGGAGGAGACACCGGGGAGCGGAAAAAGAGAAGCTAACGGAGAAAAGTAGCTGGAAAGTCCGTCTGCAAACTCAGTAAGTGCTGCGGTTGAAATGTAGCTGGAAAAGGCTCTGGTGAACTTTTGGTGATAAAGTTGCGCTGTTTCGTGTGGGGCTGTTTCGTGTGGGGCTGTTTCGTGTGGGGCTGTGGCCATGAAATGAGACGTTTATGTCGCTGTTTTGAAAGAAAAGTGAAGACGGAGGGGCTGCGGTGTTTTGTTTCACTCTGTCATTGGCCGCTGCTTTTTTGTGTCGCTTTGGAGACGCTATATTCACTCACATTTCTCCTGTTCGTCCAAATTTGGGCATAAAAGTGGTGTAGTGTGTGCTGACCTTAAAATATCACGGTGAAAGTCATCAGAGCAGAGTATAGACCCAGCTCCCAACCCAGCTTTGAGAATAGATTAACGGCGATATTTTTTTTAGCGCCCGACAAGAGTCTCGCGTTAACGCAGCACGTTAACGGCGATAACGGCCCACCACTAATACATATATATATATATATATATATATATATTATTTTTTTGTTGTTTTTTTTTGTTTTGTTTTTTGTCCACTCAAATGACAGTCAGCATAATTTTGTTAAATGATTATTTGAATGTGATTGCAAAAACCTCCCAATGATAACAGTATTTTTTTCATAAGTAAATTTAATAAACAACTCAAAAAGGACTGTTGTTATTATTATGCACAACAGCGTTTCAAAACATTGTATAGGTTGAAAAGAACTGACCCTCCTTACTGACGTCACAGCCTTGTTGGGACATGGTGGCCATTCACCAACCATCCACTACTCCATCCATCTGACCATCGAGGGTCACACGGCCTCATCACTGAACAAGACTGTTTGAAAATGAGTCCTCATGTATTTCTGAGCCACTGCAGCCGTTTCTGTTCATCAGCTTCAATTAGCAGTTTAGGGGAGGCCGAATAGAAGGTTTATGCACAACTGCAGCCTCTGGAGGGTCCTACAACTTGATGTTCAGGAGACTCCAGAAGCACCAGCAGCTTCAAATACCTGTCTGCTGCTTTGTAGCGGCTGTCCTCTTAATCTGATGTATTTGTCTGGCAGAAACAGTCCTCATTGTGCCTTTTTATCTGCTCAAATCCGTGTGTGCTCTGAATTATCCACACATCTCTAAACAGTATGATGATTACGCTTAATCTTTCATGAAATATTGAAGGCTTTCATTCATACCTAGACCAAGACATTCAACTATTTCACACTTTTCATCAGCAGAAAGATCCTTTTTCTTTCCCATATTACTTGAAAATGATGATCTGCTTAATAATGCGGAACGTCCTTTTTCAGTACTTTTTCGCTTAACTGGGTTTAACCTGAAAACTAATCATCCCAGGTCTCTGAGATTAATGTCAGTGATTCACCCTTTTCCCCTTTTTGACACTGACATTTAATTTGCATAATAACTGTGAACGCAGTGTATGTGCAGGGGCCGGGCCTGTGCACGACTGACATCTACTGGTCACTGTCATGTTTGCGTGTTTACATGAGCAGAAGCGCAAGGTTTATAAAAACTAGTCTGTTTTTGTGTCCAGATGCATAAAACAACACATTAATGACATTAGGCAATTAGCTATGTTATAAAATAAACTATAAACAATGACAAATATTATTTCTTTTTCGAAAAATGACAGGATGGGCTTAGCCACCGAGCCCATTGAAAGCTGCCGTCCTTGGACACGACACCTTTTTTATCTAAGAACGTTTAGCATTGGTCAGTCACTGGAAAAGTTCTTATAGTGTTCATATCTCCCTAAACTGGTGGTCGGTGGGTCCCACTTGTCAGACGGGCATTGACAGAGCGCTCTGAATGACGGAGTCCGGGCTACAGGGAGCACTTCGGTTTCCCATCTATCTTTGAAGGCATCGCAAGCAGCAGCCAATGCCAGCGCGGGCTGTTTCTGCTCCATTAGCCCCACTGGCCAATGAGCCATCTACATGAAGGGCCTCATTGATTCCTCTTTACTCATGCTTTGTTGGAATACACAGAGGCTGGCACGCTCAAATACTTTATCAACTTGTGCCTGGCTGCTCCAAGACAAAGCGCGGCAGCTGGATCATTAACGGGCAAAGAAGTTCATATTCCAGTCACTCTGGGAGACCAATCCTTCCTATGCTGACAAGGTGGTGCGGCTTTTGTCACTTGAGCTAAGAAACATGTAGCATGTCCAAGCAGAACATTATGACCACCTGAGTTCTGAGCCTTTTATCACAGCCACGAGATCGTGCACAAGGAGCGGCACCTTGTAGGAACCGATAACGCAATAACAAGGTTGAGGCCGACTATTGTCCTGTCAAGATGAAAATCATTCAGAAATGTAATAAATTCAGCCAATAATGTAATAATACTTCAACCTGACTTTATTATAAAAAACGAGCACATTGAACACTGTTATTGCGCTGTTTTCTCTAATTATTCGATGACCTGTTTTTTTACCGTTTTATTTTTTCACTTGATGTTAACTTGTCGCAGCTCATGCATTAGCCCAGATAAAGCAGTTCATCTTATGACAAAAAGGTGGAGTTCCTGCTCCTACAAGTGCAGGACGTCGCTGTGTCCTTGGGCGAGGCTGTGGTGCATGAGGAGAACCAAGACGTGCACAACTGCTGTTATTGTGCACTTTTCTTATGTTGCCAACTCCAGCACAAGTCTGACTGTGTGGCTGAAGCGACCAGCCAAACACATCAACAGTACTTCCGCTTCAGGCACCAACTGACTGGAGATGAGTGTGAGGAAGACAGTGATGAAGATTATTCAGAAGTTTACTATTATTAAATTGGAGCTTCACACTTGGTAGAGATTTCCCGGATGTCAAGCATGCTGAGAGATATAGAAATAAGGACTGCAAAGGCCAAGCGTATGTGAGGTGTTCCTCTGACCAGGAATAAAAACACTGATGAAAACACCTACTGTTCACCACATGTCATTGTTCAGCTGATGTCTGTGAAGCTGAACAAACTTTACACTAAAATGTTCCCAGCGTCCACTACAGTGGACATGTTGAAAATGAATGAAATTTGAACCTAAACCTTTAAATCTGCTAGTGTTTTATTTACTTCAATTTAGGTTCAAAATAAAAAATTGTAAATTGTAAAAAACATTTTTTTGGCTCACGTCCCAGGAGCTGACAAACATCTGAGTGACCTGCTCTGATACAAGTACAGACAAGGAAGTGTATGAGGCATTCAAGAGTTGTGCGAAATAAAAGCTCTGCACTGTAAATGTAGTTCTAAATGCCAAAGAACACAGACTTACATTAATGTAATAACAAATATATGTCTTATTTATTCTGTTGATTAATGTGTGTTGCACACAAGATTAACGAGATTTCCCTTGGGACAGAAGTGCCTTTCATCAGCCAGAGCAAAGCTCAAATCAGGAGCTGCTGTTTTAGGGACGCTCCCATTTGTCAAGACACATTTTTTCTGCTTCTAAAACATCAACATTAAATGCTGTTTTAGTCCAAATACTCCTCACGACGCCAAATGCCTGTGTATCTCATGAGTTCATGGTCATAATGTTTTGCCTGATCAGTTGCGTACACCCCCTGCTTCCCACTGTTTTGGGGGGAAAAAATCTGCAAAGAGTACAATGAGCTTTTGCTAATGACATAAAACACATTACTGTCTTTGATCATCGCCCTGCTGAGAAACATTCACGACGGCTTTGCAAAATCCTTCCTCTGCTTTGTCTTGAAGAAGTGAAGAGTTATTAAGGGATAATACTTAAGGAAAGTTCTGTGGCGCTAAGACACAGATAATGACATTGTGTCTCCCATAGGCACAGACTGTATGGCTCAGACAGTCACATAAGCTTCTCACACTTTTACTCTTCATACCATGGCACAGGTAGAAAACACTGATGTGCTATAGACCCTTCAGTAAAACAGGCATATTGGGGGATTACGTTTAATGAATACAGTGGAGAAGTGACATAAAAGGGAACATCCTGTACGTTAAAGGATTTGCATATTTGAGTTTCTGTAAATGACCATGTTGAAGCTGAGTTTTGTATATTCATCCCTCGGCTCTTTGGTGTGGCCTGGACCCCCCCTCCCCCCTCTGCTCCGCCCTTTCCCACCTGCCTTGTACTGCACGTAACCTCTCAGCCCCGCAGCGTCCCGCCTCTGCCCAGCGCTCTCCTGGGTCGTTTCTCGCTCCACAGAACCCGCCTGTCCTGCCGAAGGTTAAGAGGAGACTGACGGGACGCCGCCTATAGGGACCGTACGGGGCGGGGACGGGGAGGGGGGAGGGGTAATGTCATAACCCTGTCTCTCTCCTGTCCTTTCCGAGCGTCCTTTGTGGGGCGAGTGTCAAAGAAAACGCTGATGGTTTACTGCCACGCTGTCTACCAAGAGTGACCTTTATCTCCAACAATGTGCAAGTAAAGGGCAGGGAAATATCAAACGCAAAGAATGTCACAGAAGAGGAAGTTTCTGTCAAAGTCGCAGAGTCACACTTGGGTTGTTTCACTGTGGAGCGCTCCCTTTGTGTCCTGGCCATGCTGCAGGTTGCAGGTAAGAATCCTGACCTACTCCAGCTTCTAATCCTTAATAAATATAAGACTGAAAGGATGCTAAGACAGCTTTATTTGAGAAATGTCAGTTCCTCCATGATGTATATCTCTGTTATCATATCTCCTCCCCTTCCTTCTTTCACCATCTTCTGGGATGTAAGTAACAGACTGATGTGATCCGTCTTATTCTCCACTGAACGAACATTAGTCAGCGCAATAGTCGGGATAGAAGGCATGTGTGGCTTAGCTGTGAGTCTTGCCCAGATACCTCCTCGTTTGTCCCGTCCCTGTTTCCTGTAGCTCCTCTTGTGACGCCTGCACTGTGCTGCAGCTGTGGGGGCTCTCGGTGCCTCTTCAGTGTTTCAGGAGATGAAATGTGTGGGTCGTTATGTCTTTAGCTCATAAGCTGCTGTGTGTTTATTTTTAAAGAAGCTGGATCCTTCATGGCAAAAGGACTCTCAGAAGTAAAAAGAAAAATCCTCTTAAAGGATCTGTATCCTGCTATTTTAGCCACCCCAAAGTAAAGTATAGGCATTTATATGATACTAGCTGAGACCCGGCCTTCGGCCGGGCCTCGCTAGTTTCCACATTTGATATTCTGAGATTATGAGTTATTACAAAGAAATGTCCAACCCGTCACACAGTTCAGCTGTAGACCAGTGGTTCCCAACCCAGTCCAAAAACTATGGCCACTACAAATGTGTAAAATAATTAATGCTAAAAATAATTTCAAACAAACTGCAATTTGAGTGTTTGATGCACCCGTAGTCCTTTCTTATTAACTACAACGACAATATGTTCGCTAAAAGGGAATAGAATTCAAGAGACAGTGGAATAATTATGGATAAATATTAGGGGTTCAGCTCTAACGGTTCGGTTCACGGTGCAGGGCCCGTGGTTTGGTGCATCACGGTAGTGTACAATGTAAAAAAAAAATAAGTTGGTTTAGAAATGAAATAGCCTAATGATCGTTGTTAGACAGTATTTATAACCGTACAATAAAATTCGCAATGCTTTCAAAGCTGCTTTAGAATAAAATGTACCTCTGGGCTCACAATACGTGAAAGCAAATGACACACATCGCCCTGTTTCGATGCGCGCGCGCTCACATACGCACGCGCACACGCACGCACACACCGCCCTGTTTTGATGCACACGCGCACACATACGCACACGCACGCACACACCGGCCTGTTGTGATGCACGCGCGCACACATACACGCACCGACGCACACACAATCGCGCGCACGCGCGCACACACGCATCGCCCTCTGTGGATGCGCGCACACGCACGGCAGTCAGATCTCGTGCACTCGCGTTGTTGTGACGGCGGGTTGTCCTCGGACAGCAGCACCGCGGTCCATATGGACCCGTGGTCAATGCCCGCAGGCGGCGGGACCGCAACGTGGGGGCCGGCACCACGCACACACTCAGTACTGTCGCCAGGCTTCCTGATGTTCCCAAACGGTCTCCCATCCCAGTCCTAACCAGGCCCGTCCCTGCTTAGCTTCAAAGTCGGTATGGGAAATAAACATGGCGGCGCCCAGGCGGCGGCCATTGAAATAGCGTTTTCTATTATAGATGTTGTACCTCTACAGCTATGGAGAACTATTTTTTGTGAGACATATAAGTACAGTGCCTCTCGAAAGTATTCATACACCTTGAGCTTTTGCACATTTCGTCATGTTTACAACCCTAAACATAAAGATTTTATTTTGATTTTTTTACTGAACGTTCACACACAAGTAACGGACAACTGTGAAGTGAAAGCAAAATGATACATGATTCTGTTAATTTTCAAAAAATAGAAAAGTGAAAAGTGGGGCGTGCATAAGTATCATACAGCATTTTCTGAGTGCATTAAATTGCCTTTAAAACATTTCTAATGACTCCAGAATGTTCACACCTTGGTCTAACGGTTAAATAGAGGCCACCTGTGTGTAATCTACTCTCAGTATAATTTCAGCTGTTCTTTTAGGCCCTCAGAGCTGTGGTCGGAGTGTATTGGTCACTAAACAACATCATGAAGGCCAAGGAGCACCAGAGAGGTCAGGGTTGTGGATAAGTTTAAAGGAGCGTTAAGTTACACAAAGATTTCCCAAGATTTAAACATCTCCCGGGGCAACTGTTCAATCCATCATTTGGAAATGGAAAGAGTAAAGCACCACTGCCAACTTACCAAGACACGGTCGCCCATCTAAAATATTAGCTCAAACAAGGAGAACACTGGTAAGAAATGCAACCAAGTGCCCCAAGATAACTCTGGAGGAGCTGTGATGTCCTGCCGCTGAGCTGAGGGAATCTGTACATTAGGGCTGCACGATATTGAAGTGACTTGCGATATGCAATACTGCTGTGCAATATCGCGATAACGATATTATTGCGATATTTTTTTCAGCAAATTGTGTCAAAAGAAGACTTAGGAAACACCCAATCAGGACCAAAACAAAGGTAGAATTTAACAAAGCTATTGAATGTTAAACTAAAACTGAACTTTTACACATGACTTCAATGCATGAGTTTCGAGTTTGCAAAAAAATGGGTCGATCTGAGTCAGATGAAGGCTATGGTGATGTTGCGGTATATTGTGGCTTCTCGCGATACGGATATTGCATCAGCTAATATCGCGATACGATATTTTTCGCAATATATTGTGCAGCCCTACTGTACATGGGACAACTATAAGTCGTATCTACACAAATCTGGCCTTCATGGACGAGTGGAAGAAGAAAGCCATTATTGAAAGGAGGCCATAAGAAATCCCGTTTGAAGTTTGTAGAAGTCATATGGAGGACACAGCTCCATGTGGAAGAAGGTGCTTTGGTCAGATGAGACAAACGTTATGTATGGAGCAAACCTAACACTGCTCATCGTCCTGAGTGCACCATCCCCAGTGTCAAGTATACGGGGGGGAGCATCATGCTGTGGGGCTGCTTTTCCTCAGCGGGGACTGGGAACATGGATGGAGCCAAATATAGAGACATTTTGGAGGAAAACCTGCTGGAGTCACAAGAGAACTGAGGCTGGGGCGGAGATTCACCTTCAGCAGGTCAATGACCCTAAACACAAAGATAAATCTACAATGGAATGGTTCAATAAAACATATTAATGTGTTAGAATGGCCCAGTCAAAGTCCTGACCTAAATCCTATTGAAAATCTGTAGAATAATCTGAAAACTGCTGTTCACAAACGCTCTCCTTCTAATGTGACAGAGCTGGAGTTGTTTTGTAAAGATGAATGAGCTAAAATGTCAGTCTCTACATGTGCAAATCTTGTAGAGTCAAACCCCAAAAGACTTTCTGCTGTTATTGCAGCAAAGGGGGTTCCACAAAGTATTCATTCATGCTGTATGAATGCTTATGCACGCGCCCCTTTTCACTTTTCTATTTTTTGAAAAATAACGGAATCATGGATCATTTTGCTTTCACTTCACAGTTGTCTGTTACTTGTGTGTGAACGTTCAGTAAAAAAATCAAAATAAAATCTTTATGTTTAGGGTTGTAAACATGACAAAATGTGCAAAAGTTCAAGGTGAATGAATACTTTCGAGAGGCACTGTAAGGAAACACGGTCCCTCGTCTTTCTCATGTCGTGTTCATTCACTAATACTGACATGGTTGGTATCCACGTGCTGCATGAAAGCTGCCTTGATCCAAATATGGTCTTTCCTTACGCCGCTTTCAAAAACATTGTCAATTTTTGAGCTTAGGAAGCATCATTTTTGTAGGAAAGAATGGTAGAGAAATTGCAATACACAAGATGGAGCTGGTTTCAGACGCTCACCTCCCTCACTGCAAACGCCTGTCGCTTCATCTCCCTTCAGAAAAAGCACAGCCTTAATTAACACATAGTTACTGGAGCTGTGATGCATGTTTCCATACGTGGCATCTTGGTTCATCCGCTGTTGTATCAACTTCCAGCAACAGCTCCTGCTTCGTTAGCCCTGCAGGGACGCGCTATTGTGTCTGAACAAAACAAGCAGAGAGCGGCCAGATGACGCTAACACTCCAGAACAGAACGGCCTCTATATTGCCTTGTTTTCATGGAAAGCAGTCTCTTTCCATAGGGAGCTGTATTTTCCTGGCTCTTCTGGCGCAGCATTTACATTCAAGTGGCAGCGTTTGAGCGGAGGCGTCTGACAATCTGCCTGCAACACAACGGCTCCGCTCTGCACAATGCCGGACACTGCTTTAATCTCATCTCCCTTTCTTCCAATACACTGTTGTTGCTGTTTGTTGTTTTGTTTTCCACTAAATGGGCGTGTTCCCAGGACGACACGTCTCAATGATAAAAGTGTCTTCAAAGACTGTATGAAAAGCCGTGTTGTGTAGGCTTTGACTTGCCATTTTGGATGAGACAATATATGCATTTTAGCCGCTAAAGGCACTGGTCTAAAGTAGTGAAACATAGAACACAAGGGTAAAATGTTGCATTTGTTTAAGTAGCTTGTGTTCATATAATATAAAGCAGGGGGTGGGGTGTGCCAAATCCAGCCCTCAAGCATAAAACCTCTGGCCCTTAAAGAGGGGGTGTTCTGCTTTTTTCAGTCCCATAGCACCAGTCTATATCACACTACAATGATGACAAACCCTCTGTTGGTCTGTAAATGCAGTAAATTAGAATAACTGCCTTGTATAAAATGTCTCTCTCAAAATGGCTGTAGTGAATGTCTTGAAATAGGCCTCTGTCTCTTTAAGAACCTCTGAGCCTTTAGACACGCCCCCTCCACACGCTGTCTGTGGCATCAGTGGGGAGGGGGTTCTGCTGAGGAGCAGTGGTTGGTTACTCGGCTGGTGACCAAAGCTCGGAGGCGTCTCCAGGAGGTGGGGGCGTTCCTAGGAGGACTCAGGCAAACCTATCCCTAAAATGGCCGCCATCAGAGTTTTTACAGATTACTCAGAAATACGTGAATGTGCCAAGGCAACACTTCAGCCATGTTTTTAATGAGGGAGTGACAGAATAACATGATGGAAAGCTTGAAAAAGTCAATTTTGCAGAATACCCCCCTTTAAAGAAACAGGCCACCCTGTTTACATACTGACATATGCTCTTACCTTAGCTCAGACGAGTTGATGCAGAACTGTCTGAAACAAAATTAAACATGTCGATCTTCTAAGTGGATAAAAAGGGGAACTATATTGTAAGGCGTAATAACATAGGAGCACTCCGTCCACGCAGTAAAGTGGAAGTGTTCCTCTCCTCAATGGGACATTTTTGGAATAATGAGAAGTCAGACCAACTGACAGTCGTCCCGTTGTTACAGTGGAGGTAACAGGGGCTTGGAAAATGTCCTGAGGTGGTGAAGGTAACTTAAAGGGACTATACAGAGTTTAAAAATGTAAAAAAATATATGTATTTTCCTCCCCCTACATATTCCAGCCATGTCCTAATGTGTAGAATGAGCTCAAACCTGTTCACCACAACTGCCTCTAAAATCCTGCACTGTCACTCAGAAAGTGCACAAGCTTAATATAGAAGCTGCAGTTACACGTAAGACCTGAGGTGGCAGTAGTGAGTATAACATGGCCAACTTGTATCTAGCCCCTTTAAGTGGTTACTTGCTGCCCCCTGATTGGGGATTAGGTTTAGGGTTATGATTAAGAACAGGATGTGATGTGAGTTGTGTTTCACCCACCTCTTACACATACTTTTAGAAACTAGAAGGTCTTGGCTTTCAAATGAGGCATCACACTGGCATTTAGGCTGTCATCTCTCCTGTCTTTAAGATTTGGATGTGCATAAATGCTAACCCTTAACTGGCAGATAACAGGTTGAGAAACTTGAGAGCTACAGGAGTTACTGCAGAACTCAGTGTGGATATTTGAAAAGTTTTTCCAAACACCAACACCTGAGCTTTGATGTGTTTTTGAATGCAGCTACACTCTGGCATAAAGCTTATTCTGTACACAGTAAATAACCTTACAAGGTCATTTAAGAATAATGTCCCTCCAAGGCTCCAAGGTATTAAGAACTTACAATCGGCGTTTTCACTGTCATCAGCAACACTATTACACCCCAGAAAGGTGACCCTCTAAGGCCACCGTAGCTGTTACCGGCATCACAAAAAGTTAGACCTTAGATGGAATCGCAAGCATCTCCCAAATTACGCTGAAAATTAAAAATGGCTTACCTGTATAAGCAGCAAAACATAAGTTAGTTACGAGAATGTGAATGGTGTCTGCGTGTACAATCTGAAGAACGGCGCGCTGTATGCCGCATGTCAGAGCCCTCCGTCACCATAACAACGTTAATGCCTCCATACTGTCAAAGCGCGCTTCATTTGTGCTGCTTTAAAGGAATGCCGTTCATGTAAAAATCTCCTTATTGAATTTGTCCGCGCCATTGTCTCGCCTGACAAATGGCTCCGTCGGCGTCTCTTCACCTCTCCTTTTGTGATGTGCCCCCCCCCCCCCCCCCCCCCTTTGCCTCGAAACAAGCGTAATTACATTTACCCATCTGTCTCCGCGCACCAACCCGCCATACATCAACATCGCAACAATTCCATTAACTCGCACTGCGTTAAATAAGAGGAGCCGTCGCCAACAAATAAAGATGAGAAGATATTTATTTTTAGACGCTCCAGCCTCCTCTTGTCTTCCCAGTGCCCTTGGAACCCGGAGAATTCCCCGACAATATGGCGGCGCGCGGCGGAAAATCACACGGGGAGTAATTACGACGGGCCCCGAAGTGTTGGAAAGGTCTGTTGATTGAGCGGCACGAGCAATAATCGTCCACATTGTCAGCGGCGCTAATAGGATCTTTCTGATGACTGGAGCATCAGTCACGGATCGTGGAGATGGTCACGTGACGGGCGATCCCCGAGCACGGGTTCTCAAGCTGTGGTGCGGGTCCCAGCACGGCTCTGACTTCTCGAGTTGTCAAACTTTGGCATGATTAATGACGTTATCACATGATCGGCCGTTTCTCTCCTGTACTGCGCTGATTCTGCGGAACTACCGGAATCGACTGGAACAGTAGCATTTTACTATAGAAGTCCTGGTTCAGGCGAGACACGGCAGGCGACAGCGCAGTGGGCAGTGTTGAGATTTGAGGTCGTTTTCTCCCTCAACATCTTAGTTTTAATGTCAGACTAAAACAGACCACGCTCAGCCTTTGCCATGCTCACATTAGGAGGTTTTGTCGCTTCAGATTTGTGTTCATATTTCATGTATTCACCTGAAGTGTCTCGCCTTGACATCTCCCTGCTCCTTCAGCGCGGGTGAAGACTTTGTTTCGTGGTTGGTTCTTGTTCAGACCCGTTAAGTTGTAGCGATGTTTAAAATAATGTGAACGTAGGTAGAAAACAGAGGCGGATGACAAATGCTGTCTTTAGAATCCTTTTCTCGCACCGCAAACTGGAATAGCTCCATCAACCTCTACAGATAGAACAGGTTTAATTAGTGCCATCAACTACAGACACCGAGACGCCTCGGAGAAAGTGACGACCACACAAGTGGACGTGATTAGATGAGAAACATGTTAATGATGTGCGAGGACAGTTACTCTGTGCTGTCTGTAGGGTTTTCATTGTATGTATGTGTATGTATGTATTATAATGTATGTATGTATGTATGTATGTATGTATGTATATATTATAATGTATGTATGTATTATAATGTATGTATGTGTGTATGTATGTATGTATGTATGTATGTATGTATGTATATATTATAATGTATGTATATATGTATGTATTATAATGTATGTATGTATGTATGTATTATAATGTATGTATGTATGTATATATATGTGTGTGTATGTATGTATGTATGTATGTATTATAATGTATGTATGTATGTATGTATGTATGCATTATAATGTATGTATGTATGTATGTATGTATGTATGTATGTATGTATGTATTATAATGTATGTATGTATGTATGTATGCATTATAATGTATGTATGTATGTATGTATGTATGTATGTATGTATGTATCATACATACATAAATACATACATTATAATACATACATACATACATAATGTATGTATGTATGTATTATAATGTATGTATTTATGTGTGTATGTATTTATGTATGTATTATAATGTATGTCTTTATGTATGTATGTATGCATGTACAGTATGTATGTATGTATGTATTATAATGTTTGTATGTATGTATGTAAGTATGTATCTATGTATATCTACGTGTGTATTATAATATAATACACACATCTGCTTAAAGGTAATCAGCACAAGGAGCACATGGCTAGTTTTTATGAGCCTCTCATCTCCTCTGTTGGATTGAATTCTTTCTTCTGTAAAAGCTACTGCAGCTCTGCAAAGGAAACAATCCATTACGATGTTTTTAGCGACTGCTGATCGTCCTCAGCGAGTGCTGAAGTGATGGTAGCCTAGCTTAGCGATAGCATTGGGGGCGTGGTCCTGAACCTGCAGCGGCTCTGGCCTACAGGCTGCACTGTGGTGAACCTGCAGATACAGGACCACCTTTTGAGGGATCAGACCCGATCCAGTCATTAAAGCCGATACAATCCGATGGATCGGCTACCAATGCCGATGCTGAATATCGGATCGAGACACCCCTATATACAATAATCAGTTCATAGTATTCTTTCGGAGCGTTTCCGTGGGTGGGACAAGCACTAACTGACCGTTTAGCGTAACTTTGACCATTGGTTCTGGGAGCTTGTGTCTTCTGTTTGCCTGAGCGCATGAAAGGAAACAGAATGAATAACCAGTAAAATATTTTCTAAGATGAAACCTACTTAACAAGAATGTACCTGCTCCATCTGCTCCATCTTCTCTAAGAGGATATTCTTCTTGATGTCGTCTATCGAAAGGTAGTTCCCAGAGTACATCGATTGAAAAAGCCATTGTGCATTTGTTTAAAATCTGAACAGTTGTGAATGACTCCTTATATCCTTCAGTTTTTGTGGCAAAACACGCCGCATGCTGCCCAGGTCAGATGATGTCCAGCTTTTCTGATTGGTCATTATCCCCTCTTTGTAAAGAATATGAAACCGTGTGTTTTCTGGCTGGACAGGCTAGTCTCCTGTTGCCCATTGTGTCTCATTATTAAAGCGTGAGCCTTTTCCACACACGCTGCTCCAGCCCTGACAGGAAACACCTCGGGGTCACTTTACCAACATTCTCTTTTTAACATAACATTTTCTATAACTTTTAAGTCTTCTGATGGCTGGATTTTGTTCTATGACCTTGGCGAATGACTCACACCAGATCAACATCTATTTGGCCCAACAGCCAATCCCCAGGTTCACAAAGTATTTGAGCATAACTTCACCGAGCACAAATGGACACATCAAAGAGAATCACCAATGTTTGCTGAAAAGCAGCGAGAATTTTAACACGAGTCAGAGTTTGCAGACATTTATGTGATGGATTAGGCAGGAATTATGACCATCAAAACTCGGAGCTGTAGTAGTAATATTTTACCTCATAACCTCCACCGAAACAAGCACATTTTCTCCAGTTATTCTTCAGGTATCCAGGCGTTACCCAAATCTAAAAGCTTCCTGAAAAAGGCGTCAAAATAGAGACAAAAATGAGACATAAATGAGTATGAAAAACAACGACAAAGTGACAAGAACATGTGCTCCATTAAAATGGGGGTTAAAAGGTTAAAAAAGAGAGATACTTTACCTTGCAAGTACTTCTTTTGGAGTTGAAGTAATCTTCTCATTGACTTTATGTTCAGTGTTCAGCCTCGGGTCACCTTTCCCGGAGCACATTCAGAACACCATTTTTCAAAGGCACTTCTTTACCCATCGGGACATTAAACCTCTAAAGGAATAAGTGGAAAAACCTCTCTAGCAACCCACATCCTCTCCTCTCTCTCTCTCTCATACCGGGACAGCGTGAGGCTAAAGATTGATCATGCTTCTTCTAATACACTATTCCTGGGACACGCGGGGACAGTGGACAGACGGCAGACGGATGTGCACAGGTGGCCAAAATCAATGCTAAAGGCTTTCATTTCCAAACAAGATGAGGCGCCGCGGTCTGATGTATAGACACAGGCCTGATGTCCGAGGCCAGGGACCGACAAAAGCAAGGCTACGAGAGGCGTGTGGTGGTCAGTCAGGAGCAGGGGTCAGCGCACTCAAATCATGCTCTCAAGTACTCGGAAGTAACATGGGAGACCCAATCATAATACTTCAAATATAACTCGTAGGATCATTCGGGCACTCAAACAACCTCACGTTAAGGCGTTTTATAAAGTCAAAAAACATGCACAAACGTGTAAAGCACAAGGATGCAATAATAGGATGGTGAATTAAACAAAATAACTGGGTATAATTTAGGATAAACATTCTGTTTCCGTGGCTATTTTAACACTTTGTTGAAGAAGCTTTTAGATTGGGTTATGGTGTTTTTCCTTTCGGACTTGGAGTGGTTTTCTGATTGATTCACACATGCCCCGCCTCTCTGTGCACCTATCCTGCCCCGCCTTTCTTTCTTTTCTTTCTTTATTTTATTTGAGCAGGGACAGTGTACAATATACATTAACCTCAAAGGGAGAGATGCTGTACCAGGTTATAGCACTTGTGCTAATTTCCACCTGTAGTCTCTGGGCACTGATGTCAACAAAGTCATAAAAATACTAATACAGAAATAATACATTTCCCCAAAAACAGCATTAAAATCAACACACACTTCATTCATTCAAAGCATTAGATTGCACGCTCTTGCACACACACCAATTACAGGACATTATGGGAACAAGTTTGTTTTAAAATAAGCCATTGTTTAGCCTGGTGTGAAAAAGTGTTAAAATGTACACATGTGGTCAGCTCTGTTGGCAACATATTCCACTGTTTGATGGCCACACTGGAGAAAGCGGAGCTGCGGAGTGCGGATTTACACTGGGGCATCCTACACTCGCCCCGAACAGTCGACCGAGTGGCTCGAGATGAAATTTCTGAGCTCAGTGAAATAAACTTTTTTAATGGAGGAGCTGCAGTACCATTAATTATCTTGAACAGCAGACAGAGATTTGAATATATGATTATGTTTTCAAATCTTAATATACTATGTTTTTTAAGAATATGACAGTGATGATATAGGCGAGATTTTTTGTCATGAACTTTAAGAGAACTTTTGTACAATGACTCCAGGGGCCTTAATGCTGTTTTACAGGCCTGCGACCAACTTGTCATACAGTAGCGAAAGTGCGGGATTATCATCGCATTTAGATAAAGATTAGAAGCATCTATATTCAAAGAGTTTCTAATATATCTAAAATTCGCTATGTTAAATTTCAACGTATTGGTTAATTTTTTTATATGTTTTTTGAAATTTAAATTTGGGTCAAGAATGACTCCTAAATATTTAATTTGGTCGACATTTGAGATTTCCTGACCTTCAATGGTGATTTTTGGTCTAGTCTCACATAGTGAGGATTTACAGCGATTTGTGAAAAACATAGAAACCGTTTTGTCGATATTCAGGTTAAATGAGAGTTTTTCAACCAAATAGAAATGTTTTGCCTCTCTGTGCACCTATCCAGACACATCCTTGCCCCGCCTACCCAGGAAGAGCACAGACCTGCTCTCACATAATTATGTTTGTGTTCGTGATGATTTTTTCTTGAAAAGAAAAGAAAACTCTCAGAAAGACAAATGTCTTTTTGCTGCTGTTGTGCAAACGGCTCATTTTCATTTCTGGATTATAATAATGTCTCCACGAGGAAAATGTTTCTTAGGATGTCACAGTTGATATCACAATACTATGTCTCCTTCAACTGTTTTCGTTTGATCAGGAGAGAGTTATCACATCCCTCATATTTAGGTCCTCATGTTTATCAATGGACTAATTTATATCCTCATTCTTCTGGAAACCATAAGGAAGTGGGGAAGGCTCCGGAAGTTCCTTGCTTTAATGGACCTTCCATTGAAACTCTTCTGCCTCTCTTTAAGTCATTTTTTAACACAGCCCTGTCATTGTGACCTCCAACATCGTTCCATTCATTTCCTTTTACTACTTTTATTTACACCCAATTCTATACAATGGAACTGGCTCCAAAATTGCTAGCAGGAACGAGTGTGTAAAATGTGCCTTTTAAATTGATGTTGCATTTCTTTTGAATGTTAAACCAAAACAACCCCAATCTGAATATTAGCAAAAGTGCTACATAACACAAAAACAACACTTCTGGTTCATCTAATGCAGGGGTGTCCAAGCTTTTTCAATCATTCACCCAGGTGCATTTGAAAGAGGTTTAAACCATGCCCTGCACCTTTAGAGGCTTGGAACCTTTTGTTCTGTCTCACAATAAAGTATTTCTTTAATTCAAATGGGAGACTGGGAGACTCATTTCAGCATCACCTCCAGCCAGTGATCACTTCTGTGAGGGCCACACCTCCACCTCAGCCATCAATGTAAGAGCCGCACCTCTGTGACAGCCAGTCATCGCCCTCGGTCCCGCTTTTAAGCCCCAGCAATCATGGCTTGTTCGCTTCCCAGCTGTGCTGCGACCCACCTCCACCCCATCTCCGCCTCTTCCATCCACGGCTTCTACCTGCTGCATCTTCATGGGTCTTACATACCACCACCAGTGCAGGCTCCGGGGAAGACATCCCTAACATCCATACTGACTTTCATACATCGATGTTACCGCCGGGTCTGATCGCCAAAACTCACATACATGTCAATAAATCTTCCTAATCGCTGCTTTTGTCTGTTTGAGTTTATCCAGGTTGAAATGACTATCTCTGGAGATGTGTGCCAATTCACAAGAAGCCTAAGGGCCACCAAATAGTGGTCCGAGGGCCGCACTTTGGACACTCCTGATATTTCATATTAAATAAATAACTAAACAGACAGAAATAAATAAGATATGATGCCACAGATCCTACACCTCCTCCTTTTACTTCTGTCTTCTGCTGTGAAGGTGTTATTTTATTATACACATGCAGAAATACATTATTCCAGATTTATTCATATATTTTTAAAACAATACAAGAGTTTTCTCTGGGAGATTTTCAGTGCAGCCTTTAGAATCCATGTTTTTGTAAAGCTCTGTTGGTTGTCACTAATCTAGCATTCAGGCTGCAGGCGATGTGATAGACTCCACACAAATCTGGGCTACAGTTGGCATCAGTCTCCTCGTGTTGCTACTGGTGTTTTCAATAGTTTCAGTTACGCCGCACAACACAGCGGCTGGAACAAACACCAGAATATGCTAAACGGCTCGAGCAGCCGGTCCGACAGAAAACCAGCGCAGTACTTTGCGTTTGCTTCTTTCTCTCGTTGTGCCCAAGGCGTACAGAACATTAGATCGTATTGTTTTGTAGAAAATAGTCTAATCCTCCTTGTAATCTGTGACTTTTCTGTGAACAGATGCTCGATACAAAGACCTTCACCAGGCCAAGGTTTGCTGGTGTTGTCTGCAGTCAGTGTGCATCAGACTTTAGAATCATTGTCTACTTTTGAGTCTACTGCCGGCCCTGTGGATGCCCAGTCCCACTGTAAAGTACACGTGTCAAACAAAATACTGCATGTGAGTCAAGCCAGTTTATGAAGTTGTTTACATTGTACTGTAACTCTAAAATGCATATCCTGCAACTAGCTTGGGCGTACAACGAAGACTCAACGGTCAGCTTTATTGTTGACGTCACAAAGCTAGATAAATAAAGCTAAATGTACGTGTGTGCTGCCTTACATTCAGCACACGCCTTTTTGGCCCAGGTGTAGGTGGCTGCTGTTTGGGGCCTTTGGTTGACATCATTGTTGCTTCCTTGATAACTGTACATATGAGAGCGTTGGTATCGGCTCGTTGTTCTCTGACGTAGGACCTTCTCCACCGACAAAATGCAGAGAGCAAATACTGTATACGCCCTCCAAATAAATATTTGCACTGCTGTGCGTTGTCCATCTTTTCCTTCCAATCTGAAACCATCAAAATTGTATGTAGCGTCTATCAATCAATCAAACTTAATATATTATTATAAAGCGCTTTTCATACCGAAAGGTATCACAAAGTGCTTTACAGATTACAACTATGGGTAACACTTTACATTAAGGGTACTTACAGAGGTAATTCTAGATACTTATTGTGGTATTTACGGTGGTACTTACAGTGGTGCTTAAAATGGTACTTATGGTGGTACTTACAGTGTTAATTCTAGGTACTTATTGTGATACTTACAGTGGTAAATACTAGTAATAATAGTGGTACTTCTAGGTACTTATTGTGGTATTTAAAGGATGCTATAGTGAGGGGTATGTACTTCTAGTTACAGTGGTAACTCTTGTTTTCTCTAATGCTGATTTATGTTGTTTTATAGTCACAAAATCGTAGAAATGACTTCTGTGTGTAGAAGTACCACATTTACTACTTATGAATTGCTGCTGTAGTATCCTTGAATTACCAATAAGTACCATACTGTAGATGTATCACTGAAACTACTAGAAACTATCACTTAAAGTACCAAAGTAAATAGAAGTACAACCTTCATTACTAATAGAGTTACCACTGTATCTCTGAGTAATGAGAGATACACTGGTAACTCTATGGGCCAGATCTTGTGGCGGCGCACGGGGCGGCGCAGGCTGTTGGCGAATTATTTTCCGAGTGGCGGCGCTATATGTGCCATTGGCCTCCGCCACCTGTGAGGGGGCGTCACAAGAGGAGGTGACTGCACTGATGGAAACACGGCTGACATTCACTTCCTCGATTGCGCTGTCTTGCGTTCTTTCTTAAGCCTTAGGCTCTCACAGGTCAAACTATAAACTTTATTTACCCCATCGTGAGCTAAACCATGTTCACGTCTCCAGAGAAAAAGAGCTACAGCGTCCGCTGTGGCGCGGATCGGCAAAACAAAAGCACATGTTCACCCCACACAACCACTCTCCTGGACGCGGAGTCGATCTGGTTGGAGGAAAATGTGTGTCTCCACCCACTTAAATGCGCTAAGTCTGGAGTGGCAAGATCACAAAGTGCTCCTACTGAGTGCAAAATGTCACGCTATCATCTCCGTTTTGATGCACAAGATCGGGCCCACAGTCTCCCTAATCCTAACCCCTAACCCTAATTACTAGTAATTACCACTTTTAGTACCACAATAAGAACCTAGAATTACCACTGTAAATGCTAGTACTTACCACTTTAAGGACCACAAGAAGTACCAAGAAGTACCACTGTAATTACCACTTTACCGGCCCGTAAATTAAAGTGTTACCCAACTATGTCTACGTCTATGTCCTGATCCTAGCTCCTGATCCTTGACCTTTCATGGGGTCAACTGTTAGATCTATGCAGTTGGTGAACTAGAGCTTCAGAGCTCTTTGCCCAATTCGACCGTCCTTACCCAGGTCGGAAAACACAGGGAAAGTGACATCACCAACAGCTGCTTCAGAAACGCAGTGGCTTATGGGATGGCACATAGCTCCTAATCGCCGGTGAGTTAGCACCAGAGGTCCCTATGCTAAAGTGGCTATGATAGTTAGCATTGAGGATCCTTTCCCTAACTCCTTCCTACCTGACAGCTCTATTCGGACGCTTCTTATCATGGCGGACGCTGACGCACATCCGGTTTGGGGTTAGACCTCTTG
Organism: Gobius niger; assembly: GCF_951799975.1. NCBI lineage: Eukaryota > Metazoa > Chordata > Actinopteri > Gobiiformes > Gobiidae > Gobius > Gobius niger. The sequence goes on from NC_136874.1 coordinate 17,070,484, forward strand.
CCAATTTTCGAGTTTCTGATGGGGCCTGTGTCTTCTCTTCTTCTTTTTCTGCTACATCTTCTCCCTCTTCTTCTTCTACTTCCTTCTCTTCTTCTTCTGCTCCTTCTTCTTCCTCTTCTTCTTCCTACAGACACGACGCAGTGCGTCTTGTCTGTATTAAGATCACAGATGACGATAGCCACCCATTGTCCCACCACTTTGAGCTCCTTCCATCAGGGCAGAGATACAGACTTACAGGAATTCTTTTGTTCCCTTTGCCATCAAGGAGCTGAATAAGTTGTAAGTATTAATGTCGTTCAGTCAGTCTGTTCCTTTTTCCTTTCCTTAATGAAGTGTACCTTCTGCTACTGTGTCTGCAGTGAATTGATTTTATAATGAACTGATTTTATTATGTACATTGCTGGGCAAATGTATTAGAATGTATGAGCCAGCCAAAGGCACATTTCTGCCATCATTGTGCATGGTAGACAATAAAGTTTCTCTATTCTATTCTATTCTTCTCCTCCTCCCTCTTCTTCCCTTGCTTCTTCTCCTTAGTCCTGTTCTTCTTCTTCCCCTTCTTCCTGTTCTCCTCTATCTTCTTCAGCTGCCTCTTCTCCTTCCTCTTCTACTTACCTTGCTTCTTCTCCTTCTTCCTGTTCTTCTCCCTCCCTCTTCTCCTCCTTCTCCTCCTGACTCTTCTCCTCCTTCCTCTACTTCCTCTTCTCCTCCCTCTTCTTCTTCTCCTTCTTCTCCTCCTCCTTCTTCTCTTTCACCTCCTCCCTCTTCTTCTCCTTCTTCCTCTTCTTCTCCTCCCTCTTCTTCTTCCCTTGCTTCTTCTCCTTCTACCTGTTCTCCTTCTTCTTCCTCGTCTTCTCCTCCCTCTTCTTCCCTTGCTTCTTCTCCTTCTTCCTGTTCTTCTCCCTCCCTCCCTCTTCTCCTCCTTCTCTTCCTCCCTCTACTTCCTCTTCTCCTCCCTCTTTTTCTCCTTCCTCTTCTCCTCCTCCTCCTTCCTCTTCTTCTCCCTCTTCTTCCCTTGCTTCTTCTCCTTCTACCTGTTCTCCTCCTCCTCCTTCCTCTTCTTCTCCTTCCTCTTCTTCTCCTTCCTCTTCTCCTCCTCCTCCTTCCTCTTCTTCTTCTTCCTCTTCTTCTCCTCCCTCTTCTTCTTCCCTTGCTTCTTCTCCTTCTACCTGTTCTCCTTCTTCTTCCTCTTCTTCTCCTTCCTCTTCTTCCTCATCTTCTCCTTCCTGTGCTTCCTCCTTTTCTTCTACTCCCCCCTACTTCTTCTCCCAACTTAATGGAGGACTGCTAGCCAAACTCAGGCTCATGCCAACACCTACTGTATAGAGCTTAGTTTCTTGGCGTTTGAACATGTTTTTGTTGCAGGAAACTTTCAAAGACCGACTACCGAAGTGACTCAGGCCATTGACCCCCATGCAAAATGAGCACTTCTTTGGCTCGCTCGACTAAAAAGAACTTTTGTAACTGTTAAAACAACTGTTTATTTTTGCCTGGCTGAACGTGGACTGTAAACTCGTGCGTAGTGTTAAACCCAAGTGTACGCTGTCGACAAGCCGACCAATCTGCACGCTTTTGCATTATTAAGTATTGTATACAATGCTATAGACCCAGGAGACGTCTACCTCGTGAGACTTGTGCACAGTCTTATCGTGAAATATTCATGACCGTCATTCCTGACCTTTGTCTTGATAGCGGGGTAAGAGAGCACAACAGTGGAGATAGAGGCGCCGTCATTCGCCGTAACCCCCATAATTAGACCGCGCTCACCCGGCTTTGTTCACAGCTAATCGAGATTAATAAGATAATTGCATGCGCGGCTTGAAATAATTAAAAACACGATATACTGACCTACGAGTGTGAAACACCAACACCCTCGCCCCATCATCCAATTACTCATTTTAGGCGCGCTTTTCACGTGTGTTTTTAATTAGAACAAATTAAATCCCAGGCTAATTCACGCAATATTAGCCCCAGCATTTATTTTTTTGTGCTTTTCCTTTCATATTTTCTTTTCCACATTCGCCCACTGTATCCCATTCATGTGTTCAAGCATTTATTTGTTATTTATAGCCCGGCCAATTATGATGAAGCTGTAAGTGCCAGAATCACAGACGATCACCACAGAGCATGCATTTAACGGGAAATGTCATCCAGAATGTTCATATATTGGTATGTAATATGCAAAGAGAACTTAATATACTGTTGGGGGGGGTTTGTGAATAAGAAAGTCCATTAATTCCAGCGTTTGGTGCGCTTAGTTTTTTATTCAGCACCATTATGTGTTAAAACGTCTCCTTTATGCGCAATAACAACAATAGGGCATGTTATATGCATAAGTACTAAGTGAAAAGTTTTCCATAATAAGCCTGAGTAAAGCTTTAAGCATATGGAGTGTGGGAGGGATCCACTCAAACAGCACTTAGTCATCGCACGTCAAGTCTGCACCTCCAAAACTAAATATGTATTGTGTAAAACAGACGGAACAAAGTCTTGATTCTTGGTAAAGGGCAGAACAGGAAAGTGGAGGACATTGCACGTAAAGGTAAAGTTGTGAGTTCTGTTGCAATAGGAACAGGAGTTTTGATGCTTAGTTCGTCTGAAGTAGAGAATCCACTGTGCCCGAGCAGAAGGGAATGTAACACACATTTAGCATCAAATGAACACTGCAGTTACTCTGGAAGTTCCTTTTTTTTATAGACAGAATTTAATGGTTGTGATCTATTTCACAGAATGCATGTACGTTTCTAGCCTTTTAACCTAAGAGGTTCAGACTCTGGGGCCTTTCTTTGTAGCGTTTGCATGTTTTTCCTTGTTTGTCTTACACGATATTTAGACTGTCAAATCAAGAGACGGCTCACTCTGCAACTTAGCCTTCCAAACAATGAAACACAGCCTGATGTCGGTCACAGCTCGTCTGGTTGTACGACAGTTCTATTTTAAATCTGTCTCACTGTATGACCTGCGACATGCGATTTTGAGCTACGACCTAAGATTTACCCCACAACACGTCACAGACGGCCAAAATGGCGCAGTGTCCACCCGGCTTAAGGGCGTTTCCACACTGGTTCAGGCGGGGACAGCAAGACGGATAATCAGATACATAAAACAAAAGCCCAAACAGGAGACCCTCAAATCGGAAACAACTGATCACTGCAAAAGAGAAAATTACTAAAATGGATCTTGGAAGAACAAAAATACAAGCACACAGGAAGTGAGGTCAATAAGCTATCGACAGAGACCAAGGCGCCTTTACTCCACACCTCTCCAAAAACCAGCACAGGCCCCGCCTGGGAACACCAGCTGATAACAGACACATCATACACGTCGGAAGCATGTGATACACTAACGTTTTTTGCTGTAGCCTAGAAGAACTTTTTAACAAGAAGATAGAACGAACGTAATAAAAGAAGGCAGGTTGAAGACTTTGAGCATCACTGGGCAATAGAGTTTAAACCTCTCTGAGTGGGTAGTACAAGATTATGGAAATTACTGTTTAGAAGTAGACTCATTGGGGTGTAATCCGGCTCTTTTATCAAAGGTACCTTTTATGCCAAGTATAAATATCAGCGGAACTTTATTGTGAACAATACATTAAACACATGGCAAACAATCCAAAAGGAATTCAAAATTAATACTAAATATTCTTTATTTAGGTGCAATAATCCCAACGTTCTTCCCTCTTGTGTAGATCTAGGATGTAAAGAATGGGAAACAGCGAATCAAGATCATTCATCACTTATATGAAGGCAATACAATTAGATGGATCCAAATTACCAAGTAACAACTTCTATAGGTATTTGCAAATCAGAAACTTTTTAAACTCAGTTCCACATTATAAACAAGGAGATGGCCACCATGTCTTAGAGAAACCTCTTGAATTCACCTACAAAAACATAAAAAGATTTATGATACGTTTTTAGCCTTAGATGGTCTCAATACACAGAGTAGTAAGAGATCATGGGAATATGACCTTAACGGGACTATACGGAGTTTAAAAATGTTAAAATGAAGTATTTTCCTCCCCCTGCATGTTCCACCATGTCCTAATGTGTAGAATGAGCTCAGACCTGTTCACCACAACTGCCTCTAAAATCCTGTACTGTCACTCAGAAAGTGCCGTCATGCACGAGCTTAATATAGAGACTGCAGTTACGCATAAGACCTGAGGTGGCAGTAGTGAGTATAAAAAGACCAACTGCCATCTAGCCCCTTTAATACTAAAATTACAGATCAAAAATGGAAATCTGTTACGCTTAACTCAAGTTACTCCGAGTTAAGGTAAAACATAAGTTACAAACAACTCCGTACCAATGTAGCAAATATGCTAACTGTTAACAACAACCAGGTACATGTTCATTTGATGTGGTCTTGGCCTAAGACTCAGCAATATTGGGAAAAAATAGGTGTAAAATGTACAAAAAATTGTAAAAAACTAACTTGGTCCCCTACAATGTATCTTGGGGGTGTGTATACCTGTCGAAGATCCAAACTTAAGACAGAACACTTAACGTTATTATTACTGCATAGTGCTAGATGAACTATTTTACAACACTGGCTAAATGAAACTGCCCCAACACTACAAATGTTTCCATTGGAAAGACTAACTTATGTCCTCCAAGGAAATATAAAAGATTTTTTTCCAAATTTGGGATCCCCTGATTCCTTACATTGGAGAGGACGCAGCTAAAAGCATCATGCATGGCTTTGCCCTCCTGTGTGACTATCATATGTTTGAAATGGAAGGATTTCAGATCCTGAAAAGGTTGAAACAGATGTGGGTGTGTATGGGTATGTCTGATGGTGTGATAGGAGGGGGGTTGGGACTGTTCAGTTCAGGGCAGAGGGGGGGAAACTCAGGGAAGGTGGGCGGAACGGGTGGACTATGCATTACTGTGCATTGTATTTTTTCATTCTATATTTTGTTTATGTACCTTTGTGTGTTAATCTTTGAATGTTGGTGAATATAGCTACATTGCAGTGAATGTGTATATGCACACTATTATATATGTTTTTCTGTATTTGCAAAGATGGAAAAAAAATGAAAAAACGACCAAATAAAATGAATGAAACATTTAGAAATTGTTTGTAACATTTTTTCCCAATCTGAACTAGATATGTCTGCCCCCTTTTGTTTCTTGACTCAGCAGCTGAAATATTTTTTTCTTGGGACCGTTTCCCCGCCTGACACGGGATCATGATGCCACAATGGTCTGCCCCGTTGATTGAACCTCAGCCTCTCTCCTCCATTCCCACCTTTTACATACATCTGCTCTTGACAACAATCAACCTGCTGCCCGCGACCCCGTGATTACCGTCAGCATTACCGGTTATTTACCACAACACCCCGTCGCCCTATCCCGCCTTCAACACTAGACCCGCGCGTTAAGCCTCCTCATCTCTCTCCCCCGCTCTGTTCCAATCTGCACTCACAGTAATAGAGTTCGCTCTCACCCTCTCCCCACGGGGCGCCGCGGCCTCCCCAGCCAATCTCTTTAGCGCTATGTTTTTTTATCGTCCCCGGGTGCTAGTCACGGGTCAACAATGGAAGCGCATACTGCCCCAATGTTGGCGCAGGGATGTCAACAACCTCTTCATGTGCCGCGCAGGGGTGAGTAACTAGGGGCGAGCCGGAGCCAAAGCTGAGATGGTGTTACAAGTCTCCAGAGACACAGTGGTGAGAGAAAGACCTCCATACACATATTCTGAAAATGGAAAGGTCAAAGGTCAGGAGGGGTGATGAGAGAAGACCCTTTGCTTCTTATCTATGGTTTTGTTGGGATTACTGCTGTAAAGTTAGTATTTGAGTGAGTCGGGCATTCTAACTTTTGCAATGTTGACTAAATCGACTCAATCTGAGCTGTTACTGCCTGTATACTCTGTATTGTCTTTATTATGTTTTTGTACTGCAGACCTTTTGTGAAGCACTTTGATCGTTTTTAAATGTGCTACGTTTGATTTGCTGAAATGATCATGCATATGTGGCATGGTGCCTGCTGCATCTCCTCCTGCCAGCTGGTGGCGCCGCAGTCACTCCTTCGTCCTCTGACGTCACTTACTTCCTGGTCCAGCCGGTGTGTCAGTGCGTTCCTCACTCCTCCGAAGGGCAGTTTGAACTAGCCCTGACTGGTGGTTAACGGTTCCATGATGGAGCCCCAGGTGCTCCGTGTGCAGGGCTGGAGTGTCTCACGCTCATGGCACACAATGGTATGTTTGGTCTACTCCCACCAGTAAGGCTACATGCTAACTTTAAATTATTATTCACAGGTGATGTGGCCCGCGGTGATGCCGTGAAGGCGCTGTCCTAATGTTGTTGTCTTTTCTTCCTTGTCTTTAGCTTTGGGTCACCAGCACACATCATATATAAAGGAATGTTGTCCAGAGGTTGCCCTTCTAACATGGACTCCTTTTTGGATTTAACAATTTGTGAATGAACTCCAACCAAATGTCAACTATGAAATGATGAATTGTGAACTGATTGAACTTTTAAAAATGAATGAAAAACAGAAAATAGTTTATCTAAACAAAACGTATAGTAAATAAAACGTATATTTTGCTACGTATTGACTCTGCCTGTGTCGATCATGAATGAATCTCCTTCTCTACGGTGGTGTTGTCAGCTTTACTTGTTTATGCGCCCGTAATATTATTTTACAAATGCCATCACCGCTCGTCTGGTCACACTTAGCAAAGACAGGAAGTGACATATAAAGACTGTTTAACCATTTTATGCCAATGAGACATGAGTGTTAGAGGCTTCATTCCAATTCACAGACTGTGTCCTTTCAAGGCCATGAAACACATTTGCATCACAGGTTCTTTATACTGTAATGCCCCACACTTAAAGGGAAGTAACAGAATTTTACCCAATCACTAAAATTTAAATACAAGAATTTATTTTATGACATATTTTCATCATTGAAAAATACCTGATGAGGTAAACATTTACCTCATAATACCTCATTTATGAGGCTCACCCCTACTAAGATATGACTGTAAACTTTACTGTGAGTGGGTACGTCTCCAGCTCGTCTCCATGGAGATGTGACGAAAGGCAGTGGAATATGGGATTTAAACAGGTTACTTTCTCATCCAAATCCATTCTTTTATTACACATTGCAGCATTTTCTGTGTCATTAGGAGCGTGTTTTGTTTTGCCGCAACAGCATAGTCCAAAATGTTTCGCAGTGTACCTTTAAGTACAGGAGCTGCTGTTTCAGCCACAGCTCACGCTGAACACACAGAATCAAGTCAACAAGAACCTCTGCTGTTCTGTCTAAAGTCCCTCTCGACTCTCAGTGCAGAACCATGCCCTCACCTGCCCACAGCGCCCCCTTGTTGCATAGCAGGTACATAACAGTAGAACAATAATTGCCTGGCTCTGCCATACTCTTCCCTGTTCATTCCATGCAGGGAATCAGTCTGGTCACGGAGCAATTGGAGCAGTTTGAAGGGGCGGTCCTAACGCGCACAGATTGTCAGTGAAATAAACCAATTAGCGATTAGCGGACGTGACGACAGCTGTGTCCAATTAAACAAATATGAAGTGAATATAAACTCACGCGGAGAACGCGAGGCAAAATCCTTGACTACTTCATCCAATGATTAGTTTTGGCTGATGTTAACGTTAATTGAACTAAAAACATTAGAGGTGCAGCGAGTGACGTAACCTTCTCATTTCTCTGTGACGGTCGTGATTGGTTCGGCCTTAGCCGCCAATCAACAACTTGTCTACCGTGCGTGGCCAGACCCACCTTCTTTCGTGCAGAAAGAAGGTGGGTGTGGTTTATCAGGCTAGAACAATAATGCGCACGTGCAGCTTGTTGTCACGTTGTAAAAGCATGGCCAGCATGGCGCTACAGAGAACATGCTAATCACTCTTTCTCTCGGACAGTGTTTAACTTACACTGGATAAATCAGCCGTTTGGTTCCTGTTTGTGCGTAAAAAGTAACTTTTGTAAATGCAGCGCGATGTTTATGAACGAGGAGGCGGAGGACGAGAGAGAGGAGACGTGCACACTCCTCCGCCTGCCCATGTACGTGCACACGGCTGCTGCGTGCACGTACCTCTCACACATGGGACTGTGCGGAGGCTTCGACCGGGCGGGCATCAAATAAATCATTATTTACGCCATCAATTCAAGTTAAATGCTCGGGTCAGGTCGGGTCGGGCTTTATGCCCGTGGGCTTGGGTCGGGTCGGGCTTTATGCCCGTGGGCTTGGGTCGGGTCGGGCTTTATGCCCGTGGGCTTGGGTCGGGTCGGGCTTGATCTTAGCTCCACCGACTAGACCCGCATTCTGGACACGGCCGGCAGCTTATCCCGTGATGTATCTTATAATACAGTGTCTGTCAGTCAAGTCAGTCACAGCAGCTCACTGAGAGCATGTCACTGTGCATCTTTAGAGTTTTTGAAATGTTATGCACTAGCACTTACGGTTATATTATATATTATTAGCTTAGCTGTGGAGCATGTGCTAATGTCATGTAAACTTTAGTAACTGATGAGATTTGTACATACAATGTTTAGCCTCACATCAAAAAGGAAGTTGTAGTTATTTTGCCCACAGAGTGTCTTCCGTGTTTGATGCTATGCTAATTGCTAGCTTTTAGCTCATGCTAATCGTCCTGAAGTCCTTGTAGGCAATTCAAATTTGACATACATTTCTGTGGAGTCTTTTAGAATTGGTCTCATTTTCCGCCTGCAGAGAAACAAAAGAAGACTGAAGCTTCTTCTCACCCTTCTCCAGAGCCACTAGTGCGTCGCCATGTTGGATTTGGTCTCTCTGCCTTCGTCACACCCTCTGATTGGTTACTAGTCATAAGTCCCACCTCCACTTGAAGCTGGCTGACCGGGCGAGTCACCGGGCGCTGTAGTGGTTGGTGTTTGTCCAATGGGAGTGTCCGTAAACGATATATTGTTGTTTGGATTTCTGCAGATCCGAAACCAGAGGCCATAGAGACACACTTCAATTAAACACGGCATGGCTTTTTTTTGGGTCTAATTTTAAGATGAGGAAGGAGACTGATAGGTGCAATCAAATTGTACAAAGAAATGAGCTGGATAAAAGTAGCCATTATTTGACAGCTTCCTCATTATAAGCTTTGATCTAAATTCTCCATCACGGCGGTAACATCTGCGCTGCTTGTTAATGGCCGTTTTAAAGGGGGATATTTCAGCGCGAGATGCAGATTTAATCCCATTTGGCGCGGCATAACGAACAAACCGCGTCCCATCCGCTAACCATTCATCAGTCGCCACGGTAATATTACACAGCTGCCATATATCTATATCTACAGCAACGAGGCACTTATGGATCCATCAGAACTTTTACATTCTCGCTCTTGGGAACTTTATCTTTCAGACAGTTTTGGGTTGCTTTCGGAGCACTGTCATGTCCTTTCCTTTTTTTAAATTATTATTAAGGCGAGACGCTGCAGGTGAATAGGGGGAAAAATTACATTTAGTGATATACATTTGAAACTTCTGCTGCAGATTACTGACATACGTATGAGACAAAAATGTATTGCAAGTTTCCTGTCATTTTTCAGAGGGGATTTTGGACCTTGTTAATCACTGAATATATTTAGAAAACTCATTTGGAGTAACTGTATACCGGTGCAGTTACTCTTTTCATTTGAGGGTATTTAGAATACAGTTACTTTCCTCATATCAAGAGGATACATCACAGTACTCAATCATTCAACTTCAGTTTCATAATCAGAACTTGAATAAGAAAGAAAAGATCAAAACAGCTCCACTCTGTCCTCCTGGGCTGTGTGCATTTGCAGTGTTTTTGTGTGTTCCACATTAGTGGTAAATAAGTTCATAACAAGTGTGTTCTTTATCATATGTTGCTTTTATACATGAATATTATGCAAATCAACGTGAAAGTATTCAGAATACAGTAGTCTGATTAAACAAAGTCATGGAACATGTTGCTAAAAACAGATCCAGTAGAACCAACACTGTGACCTGTGAGTCATAATTTAATCTAAAGTCATTTAAAGTCTTGAAGAGGGCGGCCTCGGTGCTGTGGTTTACCCTAAAGCCAGACTGGAATTTCTCAAGGACATTATGTGCAGTAATAAAATCATTAAGTTGGATTAAGACAAGTTTTTCTAAGATTTTGCTCAAAAATGTCTCTAAAAGATCCATAAAATGTTGTTTTGGGTTGGGACCAGTGTTCATTTTAATTTAGTTTTACTCTTAGTCTTTTGACTAAAATTCATTTTAGTTTTAGTCAAGTTTTAGTCATCTTATTTGTTTTAATTTTAGTCTTATTTTAGTTGACTAAAATACCAAACCATTTTAGTCGACTAAGTCAATAGCAGATTTACTAACAACAAACTAAACCTAAACCTGTGATTCATGTATGTATATGTAATATGTAAAACACAAACTTAACTTTATTTCAACACAACTGTATCTTTATTTCAATTCAAAAGCAGTACTGAATGACAGACTGTCAAGTTTGAAATGGTATCTTTCTCCCATAACAATGCAAACAAAAATGTGCAATAAGTATTCATTTGCACCTCCATTAGTATTATTAACAAATAGTGCAAATGTCAAAGATCATAAACTCAGATTAAACGTCCTATATTTGAACCATAGTGTCTACATTTTAGTTATGGTCTGTAAAACCCTAACTAGAAGTGGTCTCCAAAGGCCTCCCAGAGAGCGTCTGCGGGGTTAAAAGAGTTTGTTAAAAGGGGTTTAAAACATTTTCTATTGTTGAGAATAAGACTTTTGGGTTAAAGGGACTATAAGGAGTTTAAAAATGTTAAAATTAAGTATTTTCCTCCCCCTACATGTTCCAGCGATGTCCTAATGTGTAGAATGAGCTCAGACCTGTTCACCACAACTGCCTCTAAAATCCTGTACGGTCACTCAAAAATGGGTCACTTCGGCCCGAATTGCAGTCATGCACGAGCTTAATATAGAAGGTGCAGTTACACATATGGCCTGAGGTGGCAGTAGTGAGTATAAAATGGCAAACTTGTTTCCAGCCCCTTTAAGCCCAACGCACTTCAGAGGCTTTTCTCAAACCGTACGGGACTTTAAACACATGATTTATACATTGATCATAAATGAAATAAGACACATAACTATGTCTGTGTTGCAGACAGAGCAAACGTGGCTCTTATTTACAGGTTAATAAGGAGTTGGAAACAGATATGAGTTTAACCTGCTTCCCCTGAACCGCGCGCCAAAGCGTCTCGCTGTCGTTGGGCTTTATTTTTAGGATTGGTGATTTATATTGTGGAATAAATGCTGTATTGCAGGTCATTTGTTGAGCACAGAATATTTGATCATTTGTAAAATCACTGGAGGAATTTGTTGTTAAGCATCAATACATTTTGCAGCTACATCAGGGGTGAAATGACGTTTCCTCACAGTTTTTGCTGAGGTCTCTTGCTGGATAAAACACCACAGAGGACACAGTAGTAGTAGACATGCCATACGTGATGACCAGGTCCAGACTGTGTCCTTTCTCGTGAGTTGGCTGCGTGACATGTTGGGTAAAATCCATATGATTAAGAACATTTAAAAACTTGGTTGAAATGGGGTCTAAAAGGTTTGTATATGTATAGATTAAAATCACTGGTTAAAATTATCAAACTACTACTGTTTGATCAAATAAAATAGGTTTGCTGGCAACTTTCCTCTTGCACCCATCGGGAAGCTCCAGACCCTCACCCTAAGCACCCATCGGAAGAGGGAGTGACAGAGAGGCAAGACGTCCTGAGACTGTTCGGGAAAGCACGGCTCTTCTTTTTGTAGCATAGAAGACAGTGGTCAGTCAGAAACTCCATATATTTTTCAAAGGTAATTTTCACACCTTCAGGGATCCTAAAAGGGCCTAAAGGGGCCGACCAGCTCTCTCCTCATGATTCTGGCCCAAAACATGACTCCGCCCCCTCCTTACTGACGTCACAGCCTTGTTGGGACATTGTGGTCATTCACCAACCATCCACTAAGCCATTGATCTGACCATCCAGGGTCACACGGCCTCATCAGTGAACAAGACTGTTTGAAAATGAGTCTCATGTATTTCTGAGCCACTGCAGCCGTTTCTGCTTCAGCTTCAATGAACAGTTTAGGGGAGGCCCGGATAGAAGGTTTATGCACAACTGCAGCCTCTGGAGGGTCCTACACCTTGATGTTCGGGAGACTCCAGAGACACCAGCAGCTTCAAATACCTGTCTGCTGCTTTGTAGCATCTGTTCTCTTAATCTGATGTGTTTGTCTGGCAGAAACCGTCCATATTGTGCCATTATCTGCACAAACCTGAGTGTGCTCTGAATCATCCACCAATCTCTTAACAGTACGATGATTATGCTTAATCTTTCATGAAATATCGAAGGTTTTCATACCTAGACCAAGACATTCAACTATTTCACGCTTTTCATCAGCAGAAAGACCCTTTTTCGTTACCATATTGCTTGAAAATGATGATCTGCATAATAAAGCGGGTCCCAGGTCTCTGAGATTAATGTCAGTGATTCATAGAGTCCCAAGACATGATACCATCCATGAGTTTCATTATTATTGTTTTTTTTTGTACCTTTTTGACACAAACATCCAATTTGCATAATAATTTGGAACACAGTGTACTCTCATTCATACACCAATGTACACAGACACTGGGGGCAATGTGGGTGAAGTGTCTTGCCCAAGGACACAAGGACAATGTGCACTTTCAGGAGGTGGGATAATAAACTAAGTATGAGCTGACGATGGCCAAAGCTCCAGTATGAGGTCTCAGGGTGGGGTAGGAGCGTTCCCCATACTAGTCTGTCACATAGACCTTATGTGAACTCCAGAGGGCTTATGTGAGAGAGAGCTAGAGAGAGCTCCCTGACGGTGTGGGCGAGACAGACCAGTGGTGCACCCAGGGCTGGGATCCCACCTCAGCTGGCGTGCGCCGCCCTCACTTTCATTGCTCCACCTCTAGCCTGTAGTGATGAATCGCACTATTACTATGAACTAAACACATTTCTATTTCCCTTCCATTGCAGGTACAAGTGCCCGAACGTCACCAGTCAGGAAATCCGCCGAGCTGTGGAGACTCAAGGCGAATCACATCTGACGGACGAGCAGAAGACCGGCTTGGCACATTACTTGGCCAAATCTCATTACCGGATGAGACCCTGTCAGCATTGTCAACACGGCTAACATTATGCAGTTGATAGCTCAGAGGTAAGTTATGAGTAACACAATGCAGAAGGGAGAAAACTAGCTGAAGATCTCCATTGACCACTGAAAAATCTGTGTTTCCACCTGCAGCGTCTCTAAATGTTCTATCTTTTTCAACTTAAGCCTAAACTTTTCCCTTCAGTTTAGAGTTACAACATGGCCGTCCGACTGAACCGCACTCTCCCGATGTCCTGCTTTGGCTGAACTTGAGACTTGCCACGTCCATATTTCAAATGTCCTTGGTCCTGGGCCAGGCCTATATGGATCCAGCCCAGCCGTCGATGCATCACGGTGCGGGATGTGTTTACAGCTAACGGTAAGTTTCCCTCGCGCAGGCACAAACGGTTCCCCTGAGCGCCTGCCCCTTCAATCCCACTAACAAATGCACGGACCACGGCCAGCTGTAAAAGTTGGGTGTAGCGTTTTGTGGCGACTATTGGTGAGTGCAGAGACAAACTGCTAAAGCTAAAGCCCACGCTCTTGTTCATGTTAGTGGTGCTAATGGATGCTATAGTGTTATTAGATTCGAGCTGCAACAAATTCCAAATTCCAAGTGGAAGAAAATGGATGGATGGATGTTTTACCTTTATCTATGTCACTTCCTGTCAGCAGCTTAAAAATTCAAAAAAAATATTTTTTCTTCATTAAAATTGCTACTTCACTGAAATAAAATGATAATTATGCAACTGATGAACTTGCAATTGATGTTATCCTCCTAAGTGATAGTTTCCAAATCCATAAAACCTGTCATGGAATTTAAACACACATGAAACAAAATGTATCATAGAAGCTGTGAATATGTTGATAACATACTGATTGAAATAAATTGAAGAGCTATTGAGAGAGTGAGTGCTTAGGAGTAATTTTAGATAAACTTCTTATTCTCTGGTATGTTTTACAGAGTGCCAAGCTGTATAAAATACCAATGTTTGGTCAAGTTTCATCACACAGTTTTCTCAAATATCACTCATGAAAACAACCCAAAACCTTACTTTTTTGACTGTTCATCCCTGACACCTTTTTTAGACATCGCATCTAATATCTAATTCATAAACTATGAAAATATGTTGGTCTAATCCTAAGACACTTTGTTCCTCTTGAAGCTCTCCTAACTCTGTCTCATGTAAATGATTGTCATAGGGTGTAACACGTATCCTGGATACCTGGAAAAAGGAGTGATACAGATTACACAGTGCTTGTATTATATCATGTGGTTGTGGGGGGGTGGGGGGGCACTTTCACGTAGGTTCATTTACAGAAACAGAGTAAAGAGACTGCTTCAAGAAAACATAGTGGCCACTTGTATCCGAGCAGGTTCCCGTCCAGAACATTCAGGGTCACAGGGCTCTCCGTGCTCCAGCTCACGCACTCCCAGCATTCCCCAGTCACTCCTTTTGAGCATATATATTAGCATATATATGCTAATGATGAATATGAGCATCTTTGAAGTGTCGCCCTTCCTCCCTGTATAAGATAGCAACATGTTCCCTTTGTCACACACTTCACTTTGGAGCGACACGGCTGTGACTGCAGAATACTTGTTTCTTATTCAGTAAATGCACCAATGCACACATGTCACAAAACTTACAGACTGCTTTTCCCTAAATGAGGTTTTTGCTCCACTCATGCAACGAAATAAGCAGCGCCTACGGACTCCACACTTTCCAGGCTTGGACTTAACAATATTTTGAACTTTTTTTTTTTTTTAAATTGAATTCCCAGCAATTTTGACCATTTGTATGCACAACATGCCTCATTATTACATGAAAACATAAAATGACAGAAAACTTGCAATACATTTTTTTCTTATATTTATATCAGTAATGTTCAGCCAAAGTTTCTATTCAATATTTCTAAATGAAATGTTTTCCCTATTCACCTGCAGCGTCTGGCCGATTACTACAGTATGTTAATATGGAACTCCATAAGGCCAGGGTTTGGGCTATGGCATATCTGACATATCAATTTCTGTATATATATATATATATATATATATATATATATATATATATATATATATGGTTATTGCAAAGAAAATAAATGTATCTATTATAGAAAACGCTATCTCAATGGCCGCCGCCTGGGCGCCGCCATGTTTATTTCCCATACCGACTTTGAAGCTAAGCAGGGAAGGGCCTTGTTAGGACTGGGATGGGAGACCGTTTGGGAACACCAGGAAGCCTGGCGACAGTACTGAGTGTGTGCGTGGTTGGTGGTGCTGCTGTCCGAGGACAACCCGCTGTCACAAAAACGCGAGTGCACGAGATCTGACTGCCGTGCGCGTGCGCGCATCCAAACAGGGCGATGTGTGTGTGCGCGTGTGTGTGTGTTTGTGCGTGTGTGTATGTATGTGTGCGCGTGTGTGTGTGTTTGTGCGTGTGTGTATGTATGTGTGCGCGTGTGCATCCAAACAGGGCGATGTGTGCGTGTGTGGGCGTGTGTGTATGTGTGTGCATGTGTGTGCGTGTGTGTGCGTGCGTGCGTGCCCAAAACCTGCTCAAACACGAGCCTCTAATCAAACGCGCTGCTCCGACTGATTTATCCTCCGTGTGAGTAAAAGCGAAAATGAAACTACAACGAGCGCATGGCCTGCACTGCGTAGTTTTTTTTCTTTTTTTTTTCCTTTGCTGCTGTACCATTTGTTTTCTATTTTGCTTTCACGTATTGTGAGCCCAGAGGTACATTTTATTCTAAAGCAGCTTTGAAAGCATTGCCAATTTTATTGTAAGGTTATAACTACTGTCTAACAACGATCATTAGGCTATTTCAGTTCCAAACCTACTCATTATTTTTTTTATTGTACACTACCGTGATGCACCAAACCACGGGTCCTGCACCGTGAACCAAACCGTTAAAGCTGAACCCCTAATATTTATCAATAATTATTCCACTGTCTCTTGAATCCTGTTCCCCGAGTTTAGCGAAAATATTGTCGTACTTTATAAGAAAGGAGCACGGGTGCATCACACACTCCAATTGCAGTTTGTTTGAAATTGTTTTTTGCCTTCATTCTTTTACTCATTTGTAGTGGCCATAGTTTTTGGAATGGGTTGGGAACCACTGGTCTACAGCTGAACTGTGTGACGGGTTGGACATTTCTTTGTAATCACTCACAATCTCAGAATATCAAATGTGGAGACTAGCGAGGCCCGGCCGAAGGCCGGGTCTCAGCTAGTATATATATATATATATATATACATTTATTTTCTTTGCAATAACAAGAGGTGGGCAGTACTAAAATACAGGTAGCTATATCATTCAGTTTTTAAAGTTCTAAAGCCTTAAGTCGACCTTAAAGGGGCTAGATGCAAGTTCACCATTTTATACTCACTACTGCCACCTCAGGTCTTAGGCGTAACTGCAGCTTCTATATTAAGCTCGTGCATGACGGCACTTCAGACCTGAATAAACACCTTTCTGAGTGACAGTACAGGATTTTAGAGGCAGTTGTGGTGAACAGGTCTGAGCTCATTCTACACATTAGGACATGGTGGAACATGTAGGGGAGGAAAATACATAAACTCTGTATAGTCCCTTTAAATATCGGAAGTTTGTATCATCATTCTAAAGAAATATATGTTTTTAATACATTAGGGGGGATTTTCTTTGGAAATATTAGGATTTTCACTTTACTGCAAGTTTTGTTTCTCGTAATTTATGTCAGAACTGAAACATAAATCAGACTTTTACATTCAAACTGTTACTCAGTTACTCAGTGTTCAAGTTCTTTTTTCCTAGTACTGGAGTATTTTTGACTTTTGACTTGATGTGTATAAAATCCTATAGCACTAACATTGCTGAAGGTATTTTAGTGGTCTTGATGGTACATGAGGCTCGTGGAGGGTTATTGTTGTATTGATGTATTGTTGAAATGGTGACGTGTATTTTATATGCAGGCCCTGTTGATAAGCTGTAGCCTCTGGGGAGTCCTGGGAGGTCAAACTCCCTCGTCAATCGCTCAGCTATATCCCAGCTGTGCTGCACCCCTCCTCCGCCTGGCCTCTCCTCGGCTCTGCTCGTCATCGTCAACTGACCGCCCCAGGTCTCTTCCTCACATTGTGTATTTCATATTGTTTAATTCAATCTGAGGCCCAATTATGATCCAAGTCCAATAAAACTCTCCTAATGCCACTCTGTTTCTGCCTTTTCAAGTTGAATTGCACTCATGCTTTGTTTTGCAAAATGAAAATATAAAAGAGGTGAATTGAGATCTCCATTATAGGTTCCAACGTCTATCTGCGCATCATGAAGTTCTAATTGCTTTGTGAACCACATTGTGACTAGAGTAAAGCAGCTTTGACCTGTATGAAAACACACATACATCAGTGTATAACAAAGCAGTGATTTGCAGCCTGTAATCTTGTTTTGTTTGGCGCCGCACCTTTTGGCTCTCCCGCTGTTCCCACTACGTGCTCGTGGTGAATAAGTCCATTCTCTCCGAGCCTCGGGAAGCTACTCTACACAACAACAACAAAAAAAGCCTCGCTTCATCTCTTGGCAACCGGCGCGCATTATTCTATTCTATTAGCCGCCTCAGGATTAATAATTGTAGTTTTTAATCTGCGGCATGGCGAGCGTCCAACATTTGCCCCTTTGCGGTGTGTGCTTTGTGGTCTGCAGCTAGTGAGAGGTTGTGGAGGTCGCTAATGCTGTGTCTTTCAACAGCTGGGAGAGAGAAAATAAGAGAACGCAGGTTGTAGACCGTATAAAAAGCGTTTACGCACATCCCGGGACCTTGGAATCAAATCCGTCCCGCGCGAGGAGCTAATTAAAAAAAGTGACCCGGCGCACAAAGGGATTGTAAACAATTTTTACTCCCTCTGCACCGCTTCTATTGTCACGCCCGGGCCGCTCCATCCATCATTTCAGCAGCCTCACGGGAGCCGCTCGGCCAAAACGGATCAACAAACAGTGTACAGTAGCAAAAAGGTGCGAGCGATCCATTACAGCGCCGCATAATGAGTGTTCGGGACAGTGTGGAGAATGGAAATTAAATCACAATGGAAATTAGATATGAACAATGTTGGATTTACAAAAACAGACAGAGTGAATGTGGACTTAAGGCACTGAAGGATCTTGTTGTTTGTGTCATAATAGAGACTTAGACTCTTCCCCTGGAGGCTGGGCACATGTCTCATCATCGCCATGTATTTCATATTGTTAATGTAATCTTCCACGGGGTCTGAGCTCCACTTCCAATTCATGTCAACTAAACTTTCCTAACGCCACTCCGTTTCTGAGAGTCTTTTCAGGTAGAAACAATAACCTGATGTGTATTTCTTTAGAAGACTGAAGCTCTGAAGGTTCATTTTGTTTTGTTTGTATATATGTAGACAGACGAGGATTATGATACGAATGATTGTGGAAGAAAAACACACATTCAGGAATCGTTTATTGATTATCTGAATTTGGGACAACATAACCACCTCTTCACTTGTTTCATAAAGACACAAGTGAAACGGAGACGCGTCTGATAAGAGGAAGTTTTCGTGACGATCGGATCAGCAGCTGTGGTTTGAAATGCCTGTCCCGAGCCCAGGCATTCGGATCAGAGGAATCATGCACTTTAATAAACTCACACTTACTGTGCTTCATCCGCCTGTTTCGAAATGAAGTCATTATTCATTCACTCCACATTCCATACTATTGTAGCCACAGCCGCCCTGGGGCAGACTGACTTTTTACCATGTGGCTATAATATGCTGTTTATTTCCTGATCTCTTTTGTCAGTGCCCTCTGCTGGACACGTGTGGGATTATTTCCTTCTTTAAAGCCACACCGCGTAGAATTTTACCCTGTAAATTAAATTGAAATACAAGCATTTATTTTATGACAGATATTTTCATCATTTAAAAATACCCCATAAATGTACAAACATTTATGAGGCTCACCCCTCCTAAGGGATGACTGTAAACTTTACTGGGAGTGGGTGCGTCTCCAGCCCGTTTCCATGGAGATGTGACTAAAGGCAGTAGAATTTGAGACAACGGGTTAGTTTCTCGTCCAAGTCTATTCTTTTATTACACACTGCAGTAATAGCATTTTCTGTGTCATTAGGAACATATTTTGTTTTGCCGCAACAGTGCAGTCCAAAATGTTATGCAGTGTACCTTTAAATTTAATGCCCCCTAGTGGCTGGAAAGAGCACTGGTTATTTCTTTGAAAATCCATAACTCCGCACAGGAATGGGCAAGAAATGTACTTTTTTTTTTACATGCTAAGGAATTAGCAGCAACTGCACACAGAATGGAGCAGCAGTGGCTCCGCCTGAGGTGAACACAGGCGAGCGTCTGATTCCAACCTTTCAAAACGTCCAAGTAGAAGCAGCAGTGCGGTCCGTGCGGTTAGGTGTGTAGGCACCATAATGTTGTCATCCTTTTCCAATTAAAGTATAAATAATCATTTAAAAGTCTACATTTCTATATTGTCAAAAGTCATTTATTAATTTATTTTAATGGGACAATGCAGATTAATGAACAGACAACTAGTGCTGTGAATCTGGTTTAGCTCAGAGCTCAGTCCCATGGGGTAAAAACACACCACACAGAATATACATGAGTATTACATATACATGTACGACATGACAAACAGTACAAACATACAACATACAACATGTACAAAACACTCAGTCCATAAATATAAGTCACTGACATGAAGAAGCCATGTTTCTAATCCGAGTGGGAGCCGTGTCTGATCCAAAGCAAACATTGGTAAATACTCCACTATGTCCCACTTTGAAGTCCATTCATCACACACAAACTGGGCCATCTGATATTAAGAAACTTTAAAGAAGGTATGGCAGGACTATTGGAGTCTGCCCAGCTGCCGATACCAGTGAAAAACAAGCCGACGTGTGATGAATAACTTGATCAAACATCCCTAATCGACCTGCAAAGAGGAAGTGGCCGGTGCTTTGAAGCGTCCAGAGATCTTAGGCCTGAGCTGCTGCGGAAAATCACTCCACTGTGGTTGTTTAGCGGCAGCATGACTTTATAGTCACAATATAACCAAAAGTCAGAAGTACATCGGAGAGTACAGAAGCTGACCCTGAAAACCCCAAAGCAGCACAGCTATTAGCAACATGATGCTGTGAATGTGTTTGCTTCTACTTCAGGCCCATAAACGTTGGGACATCGACTCAGTTCTCGTCTTTTTGGCTCTATTCACCAGCCCAAAGATATGAAATGAAAGTGTTTAAACTGCAGACAGTCAGCTTTGATTTGAGGATGTTCACATCCAAATTCAGCGTAGGAATTACAGCCGTTTGTATTTGAGCCTCCAAGTCTTTAAGGGACCAAAAGTAATGGGACAAAGTAACAATTATAAATCAAATGTTTTTCCTTTTTAATATTTGGTTGCAAATCCTTTGCAGTCAATGACAGCCTGAAGTGTAGAGGCACAGACGTCACAGACTCTGGGTTTCATCCCTGCTGATGCTCTCCAGGCCTCTGCTGTAAATGACTTCAGTTCCTGCAGTTCTTGAGACATTTTCCCTTCAGTCTAATCTTCAGCAGGTGAAATGCTGCTCATCAGGATTCATGTCAGGTGATTAACTTGGCCACTGAACAACATTCACTTCTAACAACTTGAGACATCTCAAAAACAGTACAAAACGATCCTATATTAGCTGATTAATGTTCAAGCTTCCTCATGCCGT
This sequence comes from Gobius niger, assembly GCF_951799975.1. Classification (NCBI taxonomy): domain Eukaryota; kingdom Metazoa; phylum Chordata; class Actinopteri; order Gobiiformes; family Gobiidae; genus Gobius; species Gobius niger. Next base: position 17,091,340 of record NC_136874.1, read on the forward strand.
GGTTTAAGGCAGTAGAGAGCGAGTGGTGGGTCAGGCCAATCCATCCACAAAAGACGAGGCTTAGCTGATTACAGAGAAACACATTCCCTTTGGCCAAATTATACAAAATATTCATGAAACAGACAAAATAATAACTTTTTAACCAACTGTTAAATATTTATATTGGTTTAAAAGTGAACTTCAACTATATGAATGTTTTTGTGGATGTACAGTATTATTACTCCAACCTATCACACAAACACTTGGTATCCTGATCACTTCAAGGGGGCAAAAGGTATTTACAGTATGTACAGTAAAATTCATAAAATGACCTAAACAGACTATAGTAAGGGGGCAAAAAGAATATACGATAAACATTAAATAAACATACTGTAGTAAATGTCCGTATAAGCCGTGCAGGTTTGCAGTCATCGTGTCCTTTGAAACCAAGCCATACTGTACCACTGTAGTGTCTTATAAAATCTGTGCTTGTAAAACAGCTCTACCCAATCTCCATAAAACCACTACAAGTGCACAAACCATGTACCTCATTAAAAGTAAAAGACTCTTTCAATGACTTGCTTTCAGTGGCCAACTCTTCTATTAACCCAGGGCAGGTCTGGACAGGACTCATGTTCAGGACACGGCCCACAAGTTCAAAAGTCCTTTGGGTCAAGCTGTCGCTCTTCACTAACATTACTTCCCACACTAATGCCTCCACCTGTGAAGATCAGACTTTAAGACATGCTGCTTATCGGTATCGCACACTACAGCAAAATGAACTCCAGGACTGGGACTAAATATTGTCATGAAGCTTCAGTGTAGATTCAACCTGGATGACTCATTCGTTGCCTGATCTCCGGCTGCTCCTCATCAATCATCCAATCAGAGGCCCATCTCAACCCTTCTACCCTTCATAGATTGTTATTGAGAGGACTGTGTGTGACTGCTCCTGAACAACACGTGATGCAAATAAACAAATCTGAAATCATTTACATTTGTATTTCATTCATCAGTGTTCCGCAGTATTTCATGACTTATCAGCTACTCCAAGAAGAACACGTGTAAACTGAGCAAAGTCGTAGTGGAAAGTAATGTGCAGAAAGACTCCAGGAAAAAGAATCTATGAAGTTTTATGTGGTCTCATGTGCTGTGGAGAGAAATGAGAAGTCAGCGCTCGTAACTGCAGCTCAACATTTTGGGGCCAATTGAGATAAACGCGGTTTCTATTTCACACGCCGCACTATCCAACAGCAAACATCCCAGCATTTTCAAAGTTAAGCCTGTAAGAAACACACATATTAGGAGTGCATTCCATTTGCATTTAGGGTAAAGTTTACTGAAACACCATTGGCCAAAGACATTCTCCAAACGAGCTGCGGCATCACACAGTATTTCTTTATTAGTGCTAACCTTTTTCAATATGAGAGATTAATTTCCTCATTTATGTATCTCTTGGATGTGTATTAATATTAATAGCCACATACTCTCAGGAATCATTACAGTACTGGGCCCTTAGAGAAAACTTTAGACTAGAGCATACAGCTTCCAAAACTTGAGGTGAGTAAGTTCAATGTAACTTTTAAGTACCATGTTTAAAACTAGTAGTTCATAGAATAATCATTCATAACACATTCTTGTCATTTCAAAGCCAAATAAGATGATTTGTAGCGGCGCAGGCTGGAACTTCCCTGGAGGTAACGAAGGCAGTAACAAGTGGTTCGGTGTCAACGCCTCCAGGTCATTTTTGCCAAAAAAAATGTCTTCAGAGCTGCTTAAAGTTCATCAAAGTCTTTTTTTTTTTCTTCATTCATTCACCTCAGACATAGACACAGTCACAGTATACATTGAATAAAACAAAAACATAAATAACACAACAATACCAAAATCACAATACATTTCACAGAAAGATGCTTCCAGACTAAGACAAGACAAACAAACACAAAGACAAGACATACAAGTCCTTGACATGTTTTTCATAAATTTCATATAAATTCCATATTATTTTTACATTATGTTTTACATTATATTTACATTATTACATTATATTTTACATTATATTGTATATTTTACATTTTACTGTGGCTCTCAACGAATGGGCACTCCACCAGTCTTCCTTTGTTCTGTTCATCCTTATACACATCTTTATGTTGTTTGGAGTGTTTGTTGATTGTTTTATATTAATTTATCTTAAGATCGTTGATCTAAATTTGTAGGAATTTGGGATGGTAGTGCTGGGGCAGCTGGTTTGTTGCAGGTTTGATTTTAAAACCCACACCCGTCCCACTAGCGCTTCAAAGTTTGAGAACCACTAAATGAACATGAAAAGACATTAATTGCATTGTGTACATTAGGATATTAAAAATGTTAGTACACATCAGTCCCATACCCATTCCACTTTTTGTCATGTGAATTTATTTTATTTTTGTTTATTGCTATAATCTTTTCGATTGTATACTGTTGATGTATTTTTTTTCTTAAGTGTGCTAGACAAAGATCTGCCTTGGATTTACACTTAAAAATAAGAATTTTACCAACTAGAACAATTGTGTTGATTAAGTCTGTTGGACTGTTTTCTAGTACCCCCAATATTATGTTTATGGGACAGATGTTAATTTCAATTTTGAATTCAAGTAACCAATTTTTGACCAACATCCAAAACTTAGCTACATATGGGCAAAAATAAAATAAGTGCATTGAATCTTCCTCTTCAACCTCACAGAATCTACACATGGAATTATCCACAATGTTGCATATTTTTAGGTATTTCCTTGTTGCTATGATGTTATAGAATAGTTTTAATTGAAACACCCTTGAATAAGAATCAATGGCTGTTTTATATATCTCCTTAAAAAAGTGTTTCCATAAAATAGGTATGTTAAATTCATCTTCCCATTTGGTACAGACTCTGTGAGGATAAAAGGCAGTTCCAGACATGTACAAATTAAATTTATATATACTTTTTTTTATTTTCTTGGTTTGCCATTTATTACATTTGTTTTGCGGCATGCATACTAATAGCCTCTTTTTGTTTTTAAATGTTTTTTTCCATCTCATCGGGATTGCGGATAATAGCTGATTATACTGAAAGAGTTCAATACATTGTACATAGTATGTACACAATTCTGAATAGGTAAAGAAATCTCCTGATGACTTATAAGATCATTTATAAACATAACACCATTTTGTAAACATGAGTTCCATAAAACAGGTCGTCCTTCAATTAATACATTTGAATTCATCCATGAGAGTTGATTTTGAATCTCATGAACGCCATCTGGAGGATAATATTGAAAGTTTAACCATGCTTTGAGTGCATCTTTGAAAAAAATCGAGATGCCCTCCAATTGTACTTCCAATATATGGTCAATATGATTGGACTTGAGTTGAAAAAAAGGAAACAATTTACTTTGAAAAAATGTATAGGTTTTTGATCAAATTTGGCTAGATATCCAGTTAGGATTAAGATAAATTTTAGAAATCCAGGAGGCTTTCAGAGATTCATTCATCATTTCTATATTCTTTAAATTTAAACCTCCGTTTTCAAACGTGTTGTACATGTATTGTCTTTTTATCTTGTCGGGTTTGTCATTCCAAATGAATTTAAAAAAAATTTGCTCAAAATGTTTAAAAAAAGATTTTTCTGGTGAAGGAAGAGTAATCAATAAATGTACAAACTGTGGAATTACCAAGGAGTTGATCAATGTAACTTTGCCGATCATCGTTAAAGAAGTTCCTCTCCAAGGCAACAATAAAGTTTCAACCTTTTTCATTCTTTTTTCACAATTTAAACGTACCGTATCTTTAGTATTTCCACAAATGTGGATGCCCAAAACTCGAACATCAGAATTAATCCATTTCACTGGCGCTGAACATTTTATATGAAAATGTGTATCTGAAATATTACCTAACCTCATGTTTGCACATTTTTCAAAATTTGGTTTTAGTCCTGATATATTTCATTCAGTGTCTTTTCCTCTGGTTGCAAAAAAAAGTAACATCATCTGCATACATTGTGAATTTTATATCTGTGTCGTGTAATTTCAGACCTTTTATTAATGCATTATTTTTTATTCTGATGGCCAAAATTTCTATACGTAAAATGAATAAATAAGGAGACAGCGGACATCCCTGCCTGACGCCTCTAGATATTGTAAAATTTCCTGATAAATATCCGTTATTTATAATTTTACTAGTAGGTTGATTATAGAAAGTTTGGACCCATCTTAAGATATTTTCTCCGGAATCAAAAAACTTTAGTGTATTGTAAATAAACTTCCAATTTATTCTATCAAATGCCTTTTCTAAATCTGAAATAAATAGAATTCCTGCTTTCTGTCGTGTTTTATAATCTTCTATAATGTCGATGACCTGTCTAATGTTTTCTCCAATAAACCTTCCTTTAATAAATCCGGCTTGTTCTTGTTTAATAATATATCCAATGACCTGTCTGAATCGTAGAGCAATACATTTGGCAAGAATGCGAGTGTCACAGCAAAGTAACGTCAGAGGTCTCCAGTTTTCCACAAAAGTGGGGTCTTTGTATTGACCATCAGAGTTCTGTTTCAACAACAATGATATGACACCTTGCTTTTGTGATTCAGATAATAAACCGTTTGTGAATGCATAATTAAAAGATGCTTGAAGTGGTTTCTTGATTTCCTCCAAAAATGTTGAGTATACTTCTATAGGGATTCCATCTAGTCCGCTAGCTTTACCAAAAGAAAAGGACTTTATGGACTCATGTAGTTCATCAAAGTCTTTACTTGGATCTAAATTGCCGACAAACAGACAAAATCCTTCTTCTGTCTTTACCTTCTTCGCAAGTGGAGTTTCCTTTTTGGCCTCTGCCTTCCTCTTTGCAGGAGTTACTGGAGCTTCTTCCTCCTCATCGTCGTCATCCTCCTCCTCGTCATCTTCCTCCTCACTGTAAACCCCAACGGTCCAACCTGATCAAAGTATTTGGGCCTTGATAACACAAATGTATAAAATAGGTCGACTGAACTAGAAGCATATAGGGACCGAACTGAAACGTTTTTGCTTGAAAATGTTATTGTACTCAAATATATTGACATTAAATAGTCTGACGTCACGTGTGTCAATCACGTGCCTCAGTCTCTGCCATGAGGATCCGCCATCTTGAGCCCTCGCCTCAACTGTGAGAGACTTTCTCAAGGTAAAATTACCTTTCGAATTTTAAATGTTTAAGATGGTTTGTATTTTTGTATTTGTCGGTAATCTATCTGAGGACGTTTTACGCTGGGAAGTGTGTAACTTTTTTTCCTTCTAATATCCTGTAGTATGTTTGTCTTGAAATGTAACCATGAACTCCAGTCAAGTGGTTTACTGCGACTACGAGCCTTAATGACCGTACTCCTCCTTTTATCGTCATTTGTTTAAACGAGCTTAACGTCGTTTCATATTAAACTAACACGGTGAGTGGACGGTTAGCTGCCCAGAGCACTGCGGCCTTGCGTAAGTGCCCGCACCCACACAGGAGCGGAGCTATGGCCTCGTCGTTAGCCCGCTGCTATGCCTGTTGCAGGCCTGCGAGCCCCGGGCCCCCACGTGGGTGCATGCCCGCCCCGCAGCCTTCGTACAGCGGTAGCAGGCAGGCTTGTGAGAAGCGCAGCCTCGCACGGGGTGGCCCACACGTGTTGCACTGGTGGCGCTAGCACGTTGCTCTGCTTTTCTGTATCATTTGGAGAAGGAATCTGACTGCGAGTACCAGCGAGCAAGGGATGAATATGTGATGTGAATATGTGAATGTGATATCGTAATGCATGGATACTATTCACCTTATTCCAGAGGCTCGCGTGGGCGCCGCCATGAATTGTGCCCGCCCCTTTTCTGCTATGTGTTAACATGGGGCTGGAAGAGTCCGCATAAAATCAGTCTCTACACGAAAACAGAGCAGTTTTCAGGCCGACAGAGAAACGCTGCAGTGTCGACATGTCGGTGCAAATGAACATTGGCCATTTTACACAAATCGATCGACTAAACATCAGATTTGAGCGGAGAATATTTTCCCTCGTTCTCCGTTAAAAATTACCGGGCTTCGCGCTCGACCGGAAGTGTCTGGACACCGGAAGTGCCGAGACAACGCAATAAGTGGCAAAAGTGGGCGGGCGGAGTAAGGTGAATACGGGCGCTTCAGTTCCCCGCGGGTTCTCTCTCGTTAACAGTAGACACTTACTGACAAGCTGTGTGTAACTGAACTGCGAAATTATATATTTTTAAAAAATATTTTTATCAATGGTTTGTGCTGCTTAGTACCATAAATCTGTCATTTCTGCTGTTGTAGCCTGCTGCTTTTGACATATTGATTTGTTTTGTCCCCCTCTTCAGTACAGATCGCTTTGTTGCCAAGCGCGTGTGCTCGCGCAGAGCAGCGCCTCAAGGCTTTAAGATTTGTAATATTATGAAAATAGAATCAACATACATACATACATACTGTATGTATTTGGAGCTTTATAATGGGCAGGGAGACCTCAGATATGACTAATAAAAGAATCATCAATAGTTCAAAAACTATGACAGAATAAACACATTTCTGCAGCAACTATTGGCATAATTTTTTTCAAACATATTTTACTATGGGTAATGTACATAATAGTTTTCTGCCCTGTAATATTAAAAAATAAAAATGTATAATTGAAATAAATGACAATGATTTTAAAGATGTATTTTTTTTAAATTCTTTAATCTTATTTTCCAGATTGAAATTGAAACAGCTGAATTCCAGTTTCCTGCCCCTCTCCTAACTCAGGGGTGTGCTCTGCAGGGTACATTTCTCTTGGAACAATAGTCTGCACTGAAGATAGCAACAGGTCATATAATACATTTAAAGTAGATCAAACATTTTGCCGGACACTAACATTTCAGCCATAAACAAGAATTTCTGGCCATTAAGAAAAAAGAATGGTTGTGTCAATCACTAACAATGCACCTACATTTCTTTATAGACGGAGCACAACATGGCCAACGGCTCAAATCCAAACATAATGTTGCGGAAACCATGGAGAGCAGTCGGTGTCACATACCCCACTCAACATATTTGCAAAAACTCAGCCTGCTGGTAAACTTTATCGCTGTCCTTGTCCAGCTCTGTCCGCGGCGTCGGCTGTACAATGTGAGTTGGGCTTCAGGATTCACTCCCGCACCTGAAACGTGGCTTCAGGTGCAAAATAAGCAATTAATGCCCTTTTCCACACACCAGCAACCGAGTTTGAGCTGCATTTACTTCAAGTAAGTTCTGTCTGTGTTCACACGCGCCCATGTACATACAGTGTGTAACCATCAATAATATTCATTTTCATGTTTTTTGTTTTTTTTGGTCAAGGCCAAAGGGAGCCATTACAAGGCTGAAGAGATGTTGCAGACCCCCGTCTAGAGCTATTGACCACGGACCGAGCTCTGCCACACAGGAGCGGCTCAGAATATCGGTAAGCCGGGCCGTCTAAGCAGACAGCGGTGTCAGTAACTGCGTTTCCATCAAACAAAATGCGAATCTTTTCAAAATGCGCTAAAGCAAAGCGTATAACAGATGCGAATTTTACGTGTTTCCATCAAGCTGTTCTAGCGAATAACGGCACTGTTGTAACTATGGCAAACCAGAGCCAAAGATGGAGACCGGGCCACAATCTCATCCTCTGTCCACACAAACCTGTCCTTCTTATGCTGGGTTTACACATAACGACGACAAGTCACGAATGCCACGAATCCACATTCGTGGCCGAGGATCACGAATGTGGCTGATTTGGGGGTAGAGGTTTCACGCGCCGCCACGAACTGTTGCGACCTGTTACTGCGTGTTACGATTAGCCTAATGGCACGAATTATTGCGCACGGTCACGAATATGCGTCCCGCACTGTTACGTGCTGCTGCGTGTTATTGGGAATTGTCGCGTTCTGTCAAAAATCTCTCAAGAATTGGGCGAATGTGGACAAGATCGCCTGCCGCGCACACCGGGGTGGAGGCGGAGCAGAGACGTCTCGCTCCGCCGTGCGCCCCTGACTCGTTGGGCTCAACAGCTCCACGACTTGGGCTGACTTTACTCCACAGAATAAGCATAAAAACACTACACTCACTGTGCACTCGATCTTCTGAGGATCCGTCGGAGAACTTGCTGCTCTTAAACCTCTTTATCCATGATTCTCACTCGTCTGGTCAGTCTCAGCTCCAGTTGGAAAAACGTTATAATCCACAAACACAGACGCCTGTCTTCACCTGCCCCGCGCCCATCGCCGCTTGCTTTACATGTCTAAGGTTGTAAATAAGCCTTAACTTCTCCATGGTGTAGCTGCTGCAACCACGCGCTGCTGTTTTGGTCAGTGGAGGCAGCGTGGGAGATGCATTCAGGGACCGCGGGAAAGGCGCACTTCTTACTGTCCCTTTTTCCCCACAAACGCGGGGAAAATCGTGACAAATATACAACAGTGGGGTTCTCCAGCGGGGGGGCAATAGGGGTGGCAGGAACTGGCTCCCAAACATCAGGAGGAACGACCGCAGGAGGAGGAAAAGCACCTGAGGAGCGGCGGCGGCAGGTGCTGTCCCGGGCCTGGAGCGCGGACTGGCCGAGTTTGTGTGACTTTCCTTTTGCTGCTGCAGGTCCAAAAAAGTACTTTTCGGCGTAGCGTGTGTTTCCATCAATTTTGTGCGTGAAAACAGTGATTCTGCTCTACGAATGCTGTACGAATGCCCTCACGCTGAATTACGAAGCGCCACGACTCATCACGAAAGGACACGCTCCGCTGCGAACTCCACGAACAGAGGGTGAATCGTGTCATGTCACGAACTGATACGTTTTGTTAAGAATCCCATTAAGGCGCGTTAAACCCTGCATAAGCAGCCATGTTACCATGGAAACGACGCTAGCACCAGCGTCTGTTTATTCGCTTCATGACATTTATTCGACAAACTGCGTTTCCATCTCGCAAAATACGCATCAACAGTTATGCGCACAAATCAAAAACCACCTCAAGCGAGCGGATAAACTTTTTATGCGAATTAAGAGTTTAAATGCGAAATTTGGTGTTTCCATCACTCGGAAATTATGCGCAACTTCAAAATGCGCATTTTAGTCCAGTGATGGAAACGCAGTTAGTGTGACTAAACACTCCATTGTTTTAAGAACAATCGAATCAAATGATCAATTCCTTTCATTGCCAGTGCCATAATGCCGTTCTAACTGTGCTTTGTAAAATATGAGCGTAGACATTTTTGGATGAAAATATTGAACCTTTATGACTGCCAGGCAAGTTTCTGTTCTCTCTCCTTAGGCCCTCCTTTCTCTTTCCATCCTCCTGTCTCCTGCTCTCCTCCTCATCTGCATCTTCTCTCCTCCAACTGTGTCTTCTTTCTATTTAGTTTAAAATCAATGTACCATATCTGACATGCACAATGTCATGTAGGAACAGGTTGGCGTCCACAGCGAACCTGCCTTGGTTCTATTGTGTGCATGAAGACGGCTCCAATTTTTGGAAGACACTGGAGGTAAGTGTGCACAAAGAAAACTGTTAACGGACTGGATTTGTATTGCCATTTTTTGCTTTGTTTTTCAGTTGAGGCTAAAACTATGTTTGTTTGTTTTTGATTTTAGACTGCAGCTTCTGATGAAGCGGACGTTCAACTCCATTTTCAAATGCTCTTATAAATGTGTCATATTTCAGAGGGGTCCACGCCTCACTTCCCTCAGTCTACCCCACGGCAGCTGTGGCCACAACAGTAGCTTACTACAACCAACTATGGAGTGAATAATGCCATGTACAGCATCTTTGGGATCCAGAAGGCGCTGTATAAAACCAATGCATTATTATTGTTCTGCGTCTCCAGCGTCCTCATGTAATGAAAACAAAGTCTTTGCATTTTCTCGCCTCAGATTTTGTACATTGTACATTGTACATTTTTCATCAGGTCTTATGCGATAACTTTGAGTTCACCATTTTGCAGTTTTTGAGAAACGCAAACATCAACTGCACTTGTTTTTTGCTGCTCTTTAGTACAGACTGTTTGTACGTGTTAAAGTCTTGGTAAATGAATGTGAACACCCTCAGGTAAGTGCACTGCTCCAGATTCCTGTCACCCGCTGTAATCAGGCTCCCTGTTGAGTGGAAGGAATAGTAACTGTGGCACTACCTCGCACTGAGACAAAGATCCTCGCTGCACCCGAGAGGCGCCACTCTGTGAGGCTTATTAATGCGGGGAATGAAATGAGGTTAACAGCTCAGAGGAACGTCGGCGATGCTCTGTGATCGCTGATGAAGTCGACTCTCCACTTTCTGACAAGGATAAATGAAGACGGGATGTGTAGGATTTCAAAAGTCAAGTGTGACGTGATTGACGGGTGAAATTAAAGTTTCATTTGAAGGAGCTGGTGGAGGAAGTGTTCATAAAAATGAAATGGGCTCTGTGGTGAACCAGATCCACTTATTTTAGTCCTAAACGGCTTGTGCCTGATACTTTTAGGACAGATTGAACAAAGCTGAATGAAATGAATGAAGTCAGTGTGAGTCACTTCCTCTCATTAAGACTTCACTGTCTCAGAGAAGGCAAAAGAACCTGGCTCTTCCTTATGAGCTTGTGATAACCAAAAACTAAGACAGTCTCCCACCACCTCAGTGTTAAACTGTACTCTTTAGCGTGTTGTAAACACAGCTCTGACTCTGTGCACTAGAGCTGACGGTCCCAACGCCGCCCAAGAAGAAACGTCCGGTTCCAGCACGTCAGAATAAAAGCACAGCTCGTCTCGTTCATTAGTTTAGCAGGTACTTGCTACATAACAAGAATATAATTAAATACATGTTAAGTGCCACTGTAACTATCGAGACACATGTCGCACTGGCTTTATTCAGTGACAATAATAAAGAGGTGAAGCTCAGCCTCAGGTTTACATAAGGACCAGTCTGTTCAGAGCCAGGTTTGCACTTGTAGCAGAGTGAGCAGAGAAACAGTGGATTTCAAAGGATAACTCGCCTGATAAGCACTTTAATAATATGAAAGATGCACAAATAAATCATTAACAACAGCTTAAAGTTTAGACATAGCAGCAGAGCTAACATTAGCATTTGACCTGTTATATAAAAACAACAGACCTTAGAAAAGTTCCATCACTGATCCACGAGGCAAAGGGGAAAAAAACGTCCATAAACTTCAACTAAGGCTTTAGCAACTTCAACATAACTTTCCCCTGGGCTGAGACCAGCCGGAGCCACGGCTGCATACGTGTGTCATACGTGTGTCATACGTGTGTCAAACGTGTGTCATACGTGTGTCATACGTGTCATGCGTGTGTCATGCGTGTGTCATACGTGTGTCATACGTGTGTCATACGTGTGTCATACGTGTGTCATGCGTCTGTCATATGTGTGTCATACGTGTGTCATACGTGTGTCACACGTGTGTCATATGTGTGTCATACGTGTGTCATATGTGTGTCATACGTGTGTCATACGTGTGTCATACGTGTGTCATATGTGTGTCATGCGTCTGTCATACGTGTGTCATACGTGTGTCATACGTGTGTCACACGTGTGTCATATGTGTGTCATGCGTGTGTCATGCGTGTGTCATACGTGTGTCATACGTGTGTCATGCGTCTGTCATACGTGTGTCATACGTGTGTCATACGTGTGTCATACGTGTGTCATGCGTCTGTCATACGTGTGTCATACGTGTGTCATACGTGTGTCATACGTGTGTCATACGTGTGTCATACGTGTGTCATACGTGTGTCATGCGTGTGTCATGCGTGTGTCATGCGTGTGTCATACGTGTGTCATACGTGTGTCATACGTGTGTCATACGTGTGTCATACGTGTGTCATACGTGTGTCATGCGTGTGTCATGCGTGTGTCATGCGTCTGTCATACGTGTGTCATATGTGTGTCATACGTGTGTCAAACGTGTGTCATACGTGTGTCATACGTGTGTCATACGTGTCATGCGTGTGTCATGCGTGTGTCATACGTGTGTCATACGTGTGTCATACGTGTGTCATACGTGTGTCATGCGTCTGTCATATGTGTGTCATACGTGTGTCATACGTGTGTCACACGTGTGTCATATGTGTGTCATACGTGTGTCATATGTGTGTCATACGTGTGTCATACGTGTGTCATACGTGTGTCATATGTGTGTCATGCGTCTGTCATACGTGTGTCATACGTGTGTCATACGTGTGTCACACGTGTGTCATATGTGTGTCATGCGTGTGTCATGCGTGTGTCATACGTGTGTCATACGTGTGTCATGCGTCTGTCATACGTGTGTCATACGTGTGTCATACGTGTGTCATACGTGTGTCATGCGTCTGTCATACGTGTGTCATACGTGTGTCATACATGTGTCATACGTGTGTCATACGTGTGTCATACGTGTGTCATGCGTGTGTCATGCGTGTGTCATGCGTGTGTCATACGTGTGTCATACGTGTGTCATACGTGTGTCATACGTGTGTCATACGTGTGTCATACGTGTGTCATGCGTGTGTCATGCGTGTGTCATGCGTGTGTCATATGTGTGTCATACGTGTGTCATACGTGTGTCATACGTGTGTCATACGTGTGTCATGCGTGTGTCATATGTGTGTCATACGTGTGTCATACATGTGTCATACATGTGCCATACGTGTGTCATGCGTGTCATACGTGCGTGATAAATGTGTCATACGTGTGTCATACGTGCGGGATACATGTGTCATACGTGTGTCATACGTGTGTCATACGTGTGTCATACGTGTGTCATACGTGCGTGATAAATGTGTCATGCGTGTGTCATACGTGCGTGATAAATGTGTTATACATGTGCCATACGTGTGCCATACGTATGTCATACGTGTGTGTCATACGTGCGTGATAAATGTGTCATACATGTGCCATACGTGTGCCATACGTATGTCATACGTGTGTCATACGTGCGTGATACATGTGCCATACGTGTGTCATACGTGCGTGATAAATGTGTCATACATGTGCCATACGTATGTCATACGTGTGTCATACGTGCGTGATACATGTGCCATACGTGTGTCATACATGTGTCATACTTATGTCATACGTGTGTCATACATGTGTCATACGTGTGTCATGTGTGACATACGTGTTTCATACATGTGTCATACATGTGTCATACGTGTGTCATACGTGTGTCATACGTGTGTCACACGTGAGGACATTCATGTTTATCGGTCCTTCAGAGGGAGCTCGTTTGAAAGACAAAAATCTAAGTCTGTAACAAAAAATGAGATCTGAGGTGTACAAACGTGGTTGTCATGGCGACGCTCCTCAGTTCTCCTGAGGCTGAGGAAGTTGTTGGGGGGGCTCATTTTAAAGGCCTCTGCATACTCCACAAGACGCGAGAACTTTGTTCTTGTTCTTGAGGCAAAAAGAACAAGAACAAAGTTCGTCTGAGCTCTGACATTTCATTCTCCACAAGACGTGTTGCTGCCGAACTGCCACGCCCCCTTTTCCCGCATCCAAACAAACAAGGAATGACCGAAATAAAACAAGCTATTTGAGTTCAAACTATTATAAAATGTATCAGTCACGATATTGAAAACATTTTGAAGATTGACTTCATGTTTAGCCACACCTCCCGCTGGTTTATTATGTTAGAAAACGTTAACGTTAAAAGCAGTTTACCTCCGTGTCACTCGGTAAAACCATGTTTCATTTCATTTCATTTTATTTATTTCATTCAAAAGTGATGTTGTGCAATCACAATAAAACCGCCAAGCCAACACGGTATGAATGAAACGGAGCAGAGGAGAACAAGTCTTATAATATCTAATAGTTTCACGTCTGTGTAGCCTCAGTACAGGTTTTGTCCATCCAAGAACCTTCACTGAACATGTTGGTGACGTTTCCCGGTGTTTGATGAAGGGTCTAATGTGTACAAGCTTGATATTCCTCCGTCCACGAGCCTGAACCACTTTTTCTTTTCTTTATCACTCGCCTCTTTCACGCAGGCAGCGCCAGGCTCTTCTGTTTCCTCTTCGTCCTCGCCCAAAACGTCCGCGTGTTTCTCCCCAGGACTTTTTTGCCATGTGCATGTCCTTGGACCCAGGACACGGTGGTGGGACTATGTCTCCGAGCTGGCCTGGTGTCGCCTCGGGGTCCCCCCAGAACAGCTGGAGGAGGTGTGTGTGGATCGGGAAGTTTGGGCATCTCTGCTGAGACTGCTGCCCCCGCGACCCGGCCCCGGATAAAGCGGAAGAAAATGGATGGCATGTCCTTGTAATCCTTCAACGAAGTATTTTACTGCTGCGAGCGGTGCCGCAAAACTATCCATGTTGTCTCCGTTTTCCGCACCGGTGTTAGGACGTAAACATTGGATTCTCGCTTCCACTAAAATAACCCTGCCCACTAAAAATCCAGCCAATCACAGCCAGAGTAAAATGACGTCATTTTGTTCTCGCAGCTCTGGGTGCGAGAACAAAGTTCTCGCATCTTGTGGAGTATGAATAGGCCTTAAGGCTCTTTCCAATGTGACAAACGTCCCTGTCCCTTTCGGTTGTGGAGATATCGGTCTTTTATCGGCGTGTCCTCCTGATCCCATGTTTTCACACCTCTCTCCGGCACCAAAGTGGCCCACATTACACGCCGTGTTTCCACCGGAACACGCCGCAGACTCATTTGTTTCATGTCCCTAATGGCGTGACATTAAAGGGCCAGCGCTGATCCGGGGCCAGTCAGGAGCCACACAAATGACTGCTTTAATGACTGACTCTTCATGCTTGTTTTGATGTGTTTATTTGTGTGCAAAGGGAGCGCTGACATGATCTATCTGACACATATCAATAATGCTGTGATCTGATTGGACGCAGCAGATCAAATGGCTGTTTGTCCTTTCTGGGTGAGACCGGAGACAAATACAACACGTGGCAGATCCAGCTCTTCAGCCTTTAGGAGCTCATGTTTTAGAACTTTACATTACCAACCAAAATGTGGATGAAATCACAACGATAAAGTGACAAAGAGCAACAAATATGTGTCGGAAAAGCAACAATAACACAATAGAAAAAGACAAAAATATGACAAAAAAGAAAGGCAACCAAAAAAGACAACACAATATAAAAAAGCAACAAATACACAACAAAAACATGACAAAAATGTGTCAAAAAAGCTACAAAAATACAACAAAAAACTATGAAACCATGACAAAAAAATGTCAAGGTCTTAGCTTTCAAATAAGGCGTTACACTGGCTTAACCCAACACTAACCCAATGACAGACAGACCTGTTATAAGAAAGATTGACTTTTGAACAATAAAAGGTACTCGAAGTGACGGCTTCAGCTTCAATTCATGTTTTAAATGTACGGTTTTAATTGGCATAATCTCGTCAGGTTTTTTGTTTTTCCAAAGGAGTAGTTTGTGAGACAGCTCTACGAACCTCTTAATGCCCGCCTTAAGATAAGATAAGAAAATCCTTTATTGATCTCATAACGGAGATATTCACTTTTTACATTCCACATTCAATAAAGTCAGAACAGTTAAATAGTAAAAAACTTCATTACTGAAGGAGTGTCAGCGGATAAAAGGGGGAACTATATTGTAAGGCGTAATAATACCAGGAGTAATTTGGCATCCGCACAGTAAAGAGAAGATTACTGCGCGGATTTCAAACTACTGCTGGTTTTATGGTAGTGAATTTCTCCTTTGTGAGATCAATAAAGGATTATCTTATCTTATCTTATTATTACGCCTTACAATATAGTTCCCCCTTTTATCCGCTTAGAAAATCCACATTGTTTAATTTTGTGTAAATATACTTTGTAGTGGAACACTTCACGTAACCATATTTAAATAGGGAAAACGTGGAAGAGCTTGGTAGCTTCTATCTTGACCTGTTTTGGAGCTATAGAGGAGAGAGGGAGAGGCTAAATGCTAACGCCGTCTGTGCTGTGTTTACGTGATTGAAGGCACGGGGGAAGATCAGACAGGTCCTAAAGAACTCGTCAAAGCTCAGGTAAGAACATATCTCAGTGTGTAAAAACGGTGGCCTGTTCCTTTAAGCGAGCACATTGTCTCCAGTTCTAAAAGCTTCTTGACTGGAGAGTTCACAGCCTACAGGCCAGTGTAACGCCTCATTTGAAAGACCTACAAAACTGATCTAAGATTTGACCTGCTGTTGTTTCCGCATGGTCATCTCTCATATCCTTGTGTGATTTTGCTGTGTCTTTTTTCTGTTTTGCTACATTTATGTTCCTGTTTTGTCGCTTTTCTGTCCCTAGATTTTCTTGCTTTTTTGTGCATGTACCTGACGAGACGTAGGAGTGATTTGGAGTAACCTCCTCCTCTCCCTGATGCCTGTCCTCATTTCCCCTCAGGACACTGTTCATCACATGCTGATCAATCTGATGAATATATCGTTTTTTTGGACGGGATTTGAAGCTCTCATATCATTTGGTTTTCAGATTTCAAAGTATCCCGACTAGTTTTGCAAGTCATTTTTCAAGTCCCTCACCTTCAGTGACCTTCGCAGTGTGGGACAGACGTGTTTCTTGGTGAAGGGCCACTCCTGGGTGCTGAAGGGGCCCCGAGTGGCCCCTGAGCCGGGCTGATCTCTGCGCTGTGTGTCCATGAGAGATGTAATTAACTGAAGGAGCGCTCCGTCTGATGGGGACTTCATTTTGTGTTTGCAGAGATAAGGACTGCTGTTTGAAGATGTGATATCCACCGGCTCAGGTACCGCTTTAAAGAGCCAATCTGAAATGCCAAACGGAATATTGAAATGGTTCCGTTTAGACACACACTTTTGGGCCAATGCAAAGCAAGGGTTTCTATGTTTGTTGTCCCTCTAGGGAAAAGTGTTCTCTGCATTTGTCCTGTTGGAAAAGCTCTCGATCACAGCTGACCTTCAGGGAGAACTTTAACCTCTGTGTCCCGACACCCCGGCCCCACAGTGCCCGGAAGAGGCTTACCACCTTGTTTTAATACAATGTCACATATAAGGGTCTTTATTTGTACCTGCAGGTAAATTGAGGGAATATACAGCAGTCCACCACACAAAATACACAATAAGAACCGGAAACAAATATCCAGGTGCAATCTGTCTACTGTCTTCAAGGGATGAACACTCCACATTGTGGCCTGGAAAAGAGAGTGAGCTTAAGGTCAGCACACACTACACGACTTTTCCAGCCGTAAACGATTTTATATAGAATGGGGGGTCCACACTACACGACTGGATTCAGTGCGATTTTCGAACGTCTGGGGGTTCACACTTAACGACTGAGAATCGTCAGAGCGACACACGATTCTGACAAACAGCTGATGTTTTATAACACAGCGCGTCTGTCGTCTCTACGGCTTCAAAACTGACCCCAAATCCACAAAGACAGGCCTGTGTTTGTGAGGGCAGGAGAACGTGTGTGCCCCGATTGGTCAACGGTGTCAACAATGTCACAACACCGCAGCGCTAGCTTACTGCTACTACGAAGCTTCAACTGGGCTATAGTTCTGTCACATGGAGATAAAAGTCGGCGACAGGAAGAAGCGGGACGTGTTTCAGTGGATTTAATAAGAAAAGGAGACGGGCGTCAACCTCAAGATGGAGGAGACAGCGGAGGAGACGGAGGAGAAGGCGGGGAGGAGAAGGCGGGGAGGCTAGCCGCCGTTAGCGGGGAGGCTAGCTGCCGTTAGCGGGGAGGCTAGCCGCCGTTAGCAGCGAGGTGAAGCTAAACAGTTCGTCTCCAAACTCAGTAAGAGCCGCTAAACTCTGTTCGTGGTTGAAATGTAGCTGAAAAGGTGGTTGAACTTTTGGTGATATAAAGTTGTGCTGTTTCGTGTGTGGGGCTGTGGCCATTAAATGTTTGTGCCGCTGGTTTAACAGAGAAGTGAAAAAAGGAGGCGCTGCGGTGTTTTTCTGTCTTTATATCACTCTGTCATTCACATTTGTGTCGGTAAAATCACCCACGTTTCTCCCGTGCTCCAAAATCGGGCTTAAAAATCAAACATGTTTGATTTCCTACGACTGAAGTCTAGTCGCGTCTTTCTACCCCCCACACTACACGATTCAAACGTCAGTCCAGTCGTGACCCCCCCACACTACACGACCCCCCCACACTACACAACCCGACTCCGTGTGACGCGACTGGATTAGACTCGGCACGACTGAGAATTAGAGCGAAATCGGGCATAAAAGTCGTGCAGTGTGTGCTGACCTTTAGGGTTTTGACCCAAGCCCCTCCTGTAATATGCCAGAGTATGTGTGACTTTCAGGGCCCGATCTTATGTTTCTAAACACAGACATGGTGTGACCTTTTCTGCCTAGGTAGGGGCGCAATGTGAGGTGTTTCAGCTCCTGGTGCATTGACCTGGGCGGGACAAACTCTCATGGCCAATGGAGATGTTATGTAGAACAACCTTATTCCTCCAACCAGACTCTTCCTGTGGTGGGGGGGGAGTGGGGGTGAACACATGCTTTTGTTGGTCATGTTTACGCAATTACGGGGGAGTGAGCACAGACCCTCTGATCCGAATGCCTGGGCTCGGGAAAGGCAATTTAAACCACAGCTGCTGTGGTCGTGAATACTTCCTCTTTCAGACGTGTCTCCTCTTCACTTGTGTCTTTATGGAGACACACACACTCATCACCCGCACATGTGTGTGCACTTACACTGACAATACACAGGAATCAACTGTCTCACACACCTTTAGAATTCACATTACTGAAGGAAGTCGTGATGAGAACAGGGTTTATGGAATTATTCAGAAGGGCCAAGGCAAATACTATAAGAAAAAAGTAGCTAAAGGATAAGCTACATGCTAATGTTATGCTAACACCAGTAAAAACGATCATTGGTAAAATCACCTTTTATAACAGCTGATGTTGTGAAATATGAAATCCTTGTATAAGTGAGGCCAGTCCTCGCTCCTGTGGTCAGTTAGAGGCCAGCAGTCTGTTCATGTGGCATTAGGACTGGTTCAGCCCTTTGGTCTTGTTCCAGGTCAGCCGTATGGCTCTGGCCTCAGCAGTGGGGACACTCGCCTAACAAGGCCAGACACTGGGCAGGGGAGGGCCTGCCAATGGAAACACACATACAAAGGATTGAACCTGAGACCCTGTTGTGAGGCACAAGTGCTAACCACTGAACAATGGAGCAAGGTGAAGATGGACTGATCTAACCACTTTACTAACTCTAACTTTAAACACTTTTCTAAGCAGTCTCTTCCATAGCTGAGGCTTGCACACACTGCTCTTGGACGTCCACTGGCAGATGTTCAATGACGTTTAGGTCAGGAGACTGTGAAGGCCACGGCAAAACCTTTAGACTGATCGTCTTGAAGACGTCCATCGTGAGGTTTAGGATCATTACCTATTTGTTGAAGCCATCTGCTTTTGGCATCTGGGAAAAAGCTACGTTATGAAACAGATGGCTTTTATGCATCTGACACATTAGGCACATTTTTTGTTAAAACATAGTTAACACAATTATATTACAAGATTTTGTGACAAATTTGTCCCAGCTTTCTTTAGTTTGACATTGTTTGTGATGTTTATAGTTTCACTTCCTTATCGGACCTTAGCTTCAATAAACATATTAAAAGCCTTACAAAAACCTCCAAGTACAACCTGGCCACCTTTTAAAAATATACCAAGCTCCCTGTCTATAGAAGCAGCAAAAAGCTTCCTAAGCTCAGGTAAGAACATATCTCAGTATGTAAAAACTGTCCCACTTCTCCTACTGCATCAGCTGCTGGTCCCGAGCAAACAAAAGCAGCATAAATCCACTACAATCTTTATACAAACATGTGCTCAAGATCTCAAGACCAACAATACCATCAGTGTCACATACTGAACAAATACATATAAAAGTTTAACTCTGATAACTTTATTTCACTTGCTCATGTACAGCTGGTATTTAAGATTGTTCATAACCTGGCCCCACCTCCACTGCACCTACAAGAGTAATGAGATCGACCACCAGGGGGCAGTGTAGTGTCCCGAAATGCCAAACTCCATTTGCTCAGTCTCAATCTGCATTCTCATACATAGGCATTAAGAACCTTTGGTGAAGAAGTAAAGGACTGGTTTATGGAGAACCAGAGCTGCGAGCATCAGCTCTAAATCCTGTTGTTAAAGTGTAAGTAAAATGTATATTATGTTTATGAAGTCTTATGGTTAGGACACAATGTATATCCCTATTTAAGGGTAAGAATATTGTCTTTTACATGTGATGATGATGAAGATGATGAAATGTAATAAGAGACTGAGTGATCTGTAATGGATGTGATGAAAGACCCCTGACTGCACTGTATATATATATGACACTTTCCTCTGAGGACTACAGATGGAGATTAGCTAGAGAAGCTCCAGTCTGGTATGGTCATCTTTGCTCTCGAGCAAAATGTAATTGTACATTGTCCTGGTAAATAAATAACTAAACAAACAAACAAACAATAAATGTCATTAACTTAAACATTTAAATAAAAAAAAATAAAAAAAAGCACTTTTCCTACCAACTTCTTCTCATTAAATTGCTATTTCCTCGAAATAAAATGATAATTATTACTTACACACATAACAGTCATCCATCTGTCATAATAACAAAAGGATCACAGCCTGTCACGTGCACTTTAAGAGAGTGAACTTGAGCTCACAAACCTTGTCCTGAAGGACTTGGTCATAGCTGCTCCACACTGGTCACTGAGCGACCCGTGTGGAACATAGGAATGTTCTCCATGTCCAGAGTATCACTGAGACACTCACTGACTGCTACATCTTCTCAGCACATGTAGCTCTGCTCACTGCTAATTTTAAACATGGAAGAAGAAGAAGAAGAAGAAGAAGAAGAAGAAGAAGAAGAAGAAGAAGAAGAAGAAGAAGAAGAAGAAGAAGAAGAAGAAGAAGAAGAAGATCTTTATTTATATAGCGCCTTTCACAGACATGGTCATAAAGCGCTTTACATGAGACAGTTGTATATTCACTCCATACTCAGTGGTGGTAAACTACGTTTGTAACTTCAGTTTCCCCTGGGGGAGACTGCCAGAAGCGCTGTCGTGACTACACACGTCTGCGCCAACGGACCCTCTGACACCACCATACACTCACTCACACACATCATTCATCCTGGCCTATTGTGCATGTTTTTAGTGGTAAGGGAAACCGGAGTACCCGGAGGAAACCTACGCAGACACGGGGAGAACATGCAAACTCCACACAGAAAGGCCCCGTCCAGGTGGGAATCGAACCCGGAAGCGAGAGCACTAACCACTGCGCTACCGTGCCGCCCAGAACAACAATTTGGCATCCGCACAGTAAAGTGAAGATTACTGCGCGGATTTCGAACTACTCCTAGTATTATTACGCCTTACAATATAGTCCCTCATTTATCCACTTAGAAAAAACACATTGTTTAGTTTTAATTCTAAATGCTAACGCCGTCTGCGCTGTGTTTACGTGACTGAAGGCACGGGTGAAGATCAGACAGGTCCTAAGAACTCGTCAAAGCTAAGGTAAGAACATATCTCAGTATGTAAAAACGGTGGCCTGTTCCTATAAATAAAGGTCCAATAAAAACAACAAAATGCTAACGGCAAATTCAAATGATTAGCTCTACCGGGTTCGATTCCACCAGGGACATGTACAATAGGCCAGGATGAATGTGAGTGTGTTTGAAAGTGCGCATGGGGACGACGGCTGGAAAGTCTACTCTCCGGTGTGGCTTGTTTACATGCATGAGACCCAGTGTATGTTCATTAACATGCACTGTCTCAACCAAATAAACCAATAAACAAATGGACATTTAAAAGGTAAAATACTGTTTACACCAAAACAGTGAGTTTGAAGCGTGACTCAACAGCTGATGGAGTTGTTCCACGGCTTTTTTTCATGTTGTGTTAGTCTATGGAAAATGCATGCTAGCACCCGCAAACATGGCGGATCTCCATGGTAACAGTGAATCTTCCCAAACCCTATACTCTCAGTGACGAGGGTCTGTGCTGCTAAAAACATCATTATTGTTAGGATTGTTTCGACTCAACACTGACCAAGCACGTCTGTGGGAAGGGATGAATTGACATGTCGTTAATTCACTATAAATGGCATTTTTAGGTTGACCACACAGGCATACGTGACCTTCCTGCTAACCACTCTGCCAAGCCGTACTGTGTGATTAGGAATATTTTTTTCTATACTTACCGACATGCCACAGTTTCAAAATTATCCGGCTTAATTAACTTCAAGGCAATGTCGTTCAGAGTAGTGAACCGAACACGTAAAAATCCCCCCCAGGCTGGCTTTTAGCTCAACGCGTTTTAAAGAACTGACCTTGAGCAACAAAACTCCACCTTGTCCGGTTTTTCCCTTGTAAGTTTGAACATTTAGCTTGAAAAGCCTCCCAGTACCTTCCATTTTTACACACCTTATAGTTTTTACCCACAAGCCGCCGCGAGCATAAAAAGTCTGAGGTGCCATTTTTCTCGCAGCGCTGTGGAGCTGCTTATTACAAGGCTGATAAAACACTGGACCGGGCGCATCACTCTTTATAACCATCTCCAAAAACTGCACTGAACTCTCACCGCCGGGCACTTTCGGAGGGGAAGGCTGATAAATGTCAAAGGTGCCGAAAACCCAAGGCGTGTAAAAGGCTTGTGTTGTCTCTGTGAGCGATGCTGGCTTGCCAGGAGTCCAAAGAGCAGCCTTCATTCAAGCTCTTTGCCAGATGATGATGGGGAGGCGTCCTGGAAAAGCCGAGCGTGTGATTGTCAAGGAAGCTGACGTCTTCAAAAGGCCTTTCATTTTTACCTCGTGATACACAGTGATGTGCTAAAGTCAAAACTATCACAAGAGAGTGAAGCGAATATTCAGGCTCATTAAACGTGCTCAGCATTTGGCCTAATTTATGAGTCTTAAACTGCACATCACTGCAGCTAGTTGATAAGCTGTGGAATAAACCATTTATATTTATATATTTCACAAAAACAGATAAGTGCCATTGAAAAACTAAAAAAAAGACTTATAAGATAAGATAAGATAAGATAAACCTTTATTGATCTCACAAAGGAGAAATTCACTTGTTACAGTCGGCGTTACTTCACAGTCTTATTGTACAGTCTGACAGCAGTGGGGATGAAGGCTTTGCGGTAGCGCTCCGTCCTGCACTGAGGGTGTCTCAGTCTGCCACTGAGAGAGCTGCTCAGCTCTTCTACAGTCCCGTGCAGTGGGTAAGAGGTGTTGTCCATGATGGAGGTGAGCTTGGCTAACACCCTCCTGTCCCTCACCTCCTCCACAGAGTCCAGGGGGCAGCCCAGGACGGAGCTGGCCCTCCTGACCAGCTTGTTCAGTCTGTTCTTGTCCCGCTCTGTGCGGCCCGGGGCCCAGCACACGGCAGCGTAGTGGAGAGCAGAGGCCACCACAGAGTCATAAAAGGTCCTGAGCAGAGGCCTGCTCACTCCGAACGACCTCAGTCTCCTCAGAAGGTGGAGGCGACTTTGGCCCTTCTTGTACAGGGAGTTGGTGTTGTGGGACCAGTCCAGTTTATTGTTGAGGTGAACACCCAGGTACTTGAAACTGTCCACCTCCTCAATGTCCTCA
The DNA here is from genome assembly GCF_951799975.1 of Gobius niger. Lineage (NCBI taxonomy): Eukaryota > Metazoa > Chordata > Actinopteri > Gobiiformes > Gobiidae > Gobius > Gobius niger. Next base: position 17,114,860 of record NC_136874.1, read on the forward strand.
ATGGCATACAAAGTGACATGACATTTGTTTTTATTGTGATGGCTTACAGCTTGTAAAAAACACAAATTCAAAATCTCAGAAAATGTGAATATTCCATGAAATCAATAAAAATGATTTTTAACAGAGAAATGTGGGCCTTCTGAAAACTATAATCATGCACATGGATGCTCTCAGCCTGTGGCTCTGCTGAGGTGTTATGAAGATCAGGATGCTTCAGAGGAATCTGACATCTGAAGCCCATGTCCAGGATCCGACTGAGTGTGGAGGTTCTTGATGCACTGACTCCAGCCTCAGTCCAGTCCATGTGAAGGTCCCCACACTTTTGAATGGCCTTTTCCTGACAGTCCTCTCCAGACTGCGCTCATCCCTGCGGCACCTTTTCCTTCCACTTAACTTTCTATTAATGAGCACTTTGAGAACATCCAACTTCTTTTGCTCTGACCTATTGAGCCTTTCCCTCCTTATGGAGGGGGTCAATGTCAGGTTAGCAGTCTGAACCCATGATGGTGAACTACTGAACCAGACTGAGACCATTTAAAGTCTCAGGGACCTTCACAGATGTTTTGGATTCATTGGCTGATGAAAAGGTGACACTGTGATCTACAATAATAGTAACTTTACACAATATTCTAATCTTCTGAGATTTTGAATTTGTGTTTTTTACAAGCTGTGAGCCATAATCATCATGCAAAGTAAGACATATCAAGCCTTTATTTGTTATCATTTTGATCATTATGGCTTATAGCTTGCAAGAAGAAAATAATGAATATAACAACAGGCCATTCAAAAGTGTGGGGACCTTCACAAGGACTGGACAGAGGCTGGAGTCAGTGCATCAACAGCCTCCACACACAAGAAGCATCCTGGACATGGGCTTCAGATGTCAGAATCCTCTGGTTGAAGCACCCTGGTCTTCATAACACCTCAGCAGAGCCACAGGCTGAGAGCATCCATGCCACGCAACCGCATTAAGGCAGTGATTCAAGTAAAAGGCCCAAACCAAGTACTAAGTACTTGCATGATGATAATTATCAGAGGGCCCACACTTCATTTTTGCATTGATTTCATGTAATATTCGAATTTTCAGAATTTTGGATTTGGGGTTTTTACAAGCTGTAAGCCATAATAAGCCAGGGTAATACAAATGAAAACAAATAAAGGCTTGACATATGTCCCTTGCATGCCATGACACCCTCACCTGGGCGACCCAGATGAAGATGTGTCTCATAGTAACAAATATCTAAAACGAGTGCGTTTTCTCATGGGCTCGACTATTGCGATGCAAAAGATGCATTAAGTTTGTGGTTTTGCACAGTAGCTTCACTCCTCATCTCAATCAATGATACAAAGATATCTGATATACATATATATATCTGATATACATATATATATATGACCTCCTGTAAATGTTTTTGCTTGCATTCAATAATATTCCAAAGGTGCCGAATAAAAGCTGTGTTTGTGAGAGAAATGCCCCACATCAAGGCTGGCACGGTAGCGCATGCAGCGGTTAGCGTTCGTGCTTCACAGTTAGAATATAAACGTGTAATGATCAGTGGTCTGCTCATTTTAAAAGTGTCAATTATGTGAAGCAACAGATCTCTTTCTTTGCCATTTCATATTTGCCATATAAACAATTGAAATAAGGCTTTTTTTTTTCAGATGTAAATGCCCATTAAGATAATTTCTTCAGCGTTTCTCTCAGCAAAGCGCACTATCCTTATTAATTGGAAGGTGCGGAAACAAAATTGTTTTCAGCTTGATAAATGGCTGGGAGAATACTTGGATCTTCTCTCCATGGAACAAGCAGCTCTAACGCTCGGAGACTTGAGTGAAGAGCACCCTAACATATTTAACTTAGTATGGTCTGCACTAAAAGAAACTAATATATAGAATTAATGACCTTTATGGAAAATGTGAAAATAGCTATCTGAGTTAAACAAATTATGAATGTTTGCATGATGATGTGTCTGTCTTGTCTTGTCTTGTTGACAGGTATGGCATCAATATGTGGGAAGGTGTGTTTTGTCTTTATAGGGCATTTGTAAGTTGTACTCTGTCTGCCAACCTACCCCTCCTTTCCCTCCCTATGTTGTTCATTGTCATTGTGTCATTTTTGTTTGTGGAATGTATAAGTTTGTCTTTTATGTCTGTTATTGTCAAATAAAAAAATAAAAATTAAAAAAAAGATGTAAATGCCCATTCACGTCAAAGGGGGCGCTATACTGTAGTGTAGATGTTGGCTTAGATAAAGTGTTTCTTCACTTTAAATGCTTCATCTACCAGCCGGAGTCATTCTAAACAGCCTCCTCTGTTTGTTGTTCTGTCTGGCTGGCGTACATATCCTAAATGCGTTGCCAGATCCTGCTGAGATGCAATAATAACCGGCGCACACAGATCGTATCTCGCTCACGCCTGTGCGTGGCTCTTCATTCATGTTTGAAGACTAATAAAACATGCCACACTTCCCTTTGTAAAGCACGCGTGTTGTGGGAGATGGTCTAATTCAAAGTGACGCACACTTTCATTTATATTCATGAACGGAGCATGCAGCTGTTCTGGATCACTTGTCAAGCTGTTCCCCTTCAGGCTCACATGAAATATAAAGTGTTTATTTACACAGCAGACCATGTGGTATGTTATAGATAGAGGGGATTTACGTTACACTGGGCATCGTTCATTTATTCATTTGTTTGGAATTAGCCCGATCAGTTTCATTGTGGAGCGTGGACTCACCTCAACAATAAACCAGAATATTGATTTCATCTTTTGATAAAACATATTCGTTTGGGCTGTGTTGGATTATGAAGCAGACTGTCAAAAACAATCAAAGCAGTGAGTCTAAACAAAAAAAAATCTTTATCTTTAGATCCAAGTTTTGATGCTGCTGGTCCAGGGACAGCATCAAAGGAACAGACGTGTTTGTTTCAGCTCAAATGAATTATTTGTCACATTTTTGACAATTTTTTTCCTCTATTTTAAATATAGTTGCCCAATGTTTGAACAATTTTGCCCCTTGTTTCTCACCATTTTTATTACTAATATTTCCTCCCATTTCCCTCCATTTTCCCTTTTTTTTTTCACAATTTTTCCTTGTTTTTGCCACAATTTCTCCCAATCTCCCCTCATCTCTCACCAAACTATTCCCCATGTTTCACCCATATCTTGACATCGGAGATGAACCTGATATTACATGTGGTGTGCCCCAGGGTCCAATTTTAGGCCCAGTGCTTTTTAATCTTGGTGATGCCATCAGGAGACACGGGGTCACTTTCACAGATGCTGATGATACACAGTTATACATCTCCATGTCTCCTGATGACACCAGGCCAATGATGCACTTTTTAACTGCATTTTAGAATCAAATCCTGGATGGCAGAAAACTTTCTCCAGCTTAACCAGCACAAAACTGAAATGTTAATCATCGGCCCTGAGGCCCAGAGAGAGAGACTTTTACCCAAACTACAGTCACTGTCTATGAATCCTTCCTCACAGGTGAAGAACCTGGTGTGATCTTTGACTCTGAGCTGACTTTTATTCCACACATTAAGAATATCACAAAGATAGGTTTTTACATCTAAAGAACATAGCCAGATTCGCCCCATTCTCTCTCGGGCCAACACGGAGACGCTCATGCATGCTTTTATCACCAGTCGTATCCACTACTGTAATGCCCTGCTTTCTGGTCTTCCCAAAAAGAGGATCTCAGGTTTACAACTTTTACAAAATTCAGCAGCTCGTGTCCTGACGAAGACCAGGAGGCGGGACCACACTACACCGGTTTTAGAATCGCTGCATTGGCCCCGTGTGTTTCAGGATCAACTTTAAAGTTCTTTTAATGGTTTTTAAATGTCTTAATGGTCTTGGTCCTTCTATCTTTCAGAACTGCTTTTACCTTACGAACCTTCACGGCCCCTTCGCTTCTCAGGGGTCTCCAAGTTATTCCTAAAGTCAACAAAAACTCACGGTGAGGCGTCTTTCCAATATCACGGCCCTCGCCTCTGGAACCACCTGAGGAGGAGCTCAGGGCTGCAGAGAACGAAAATGTTTTTAAGAGCAGGCTCAAGACCTACCTTTTTAGCTTAGCCTTTAACAGACTAATCTATTTATTTAATCCAAATATAAAAAAAATATATATAGGAGGTTGTGCCAGGCGTATTGTTTTAAAGGATCTATATCATGCTATTTTAGCCATTCCAAAGTTAAGTATAGGCATTTATATGATATATTGTACCTCTACCATTATGGAGCACTCATTTTTGTGATAAATATAAGTGTTTTCTGGAGGTATTTTTCAAAACCGGAAGACACAACGCTTCGATTCAGTTAACTCCGCCCCCTCTCTCCGCGCATACAACTTTACCGTAATATAAATAAACAGCAATAAGTGAAGTTACTTCACAATGCAGTTATAAGGAGTTGACATCTGCAACACAGCTTCATAAATGGCTAACACACAAGCTAATATGCTAACACACATGCTAATATGCTAACACACAAGCTAACCCGCGTTTGGACTGACTCACCACTCTGCTCCATCACTGTTTACATTATGGGACTTGCGTTGGTTATAAAAGTTAATCCACTTTGATTCTGGCGAAGGTTCACAAACATCCATCAGTGACAGTCACAGAAAAACACTATTTTGGTGAAAGTCGCTGAATCCCGGAGAAAAAAACAACTTCGATTGGCCTCTTCTTGAAAAAGGTTGAACAAACTCCCGTCCTCGTAGCCAAACGCGCTTCTTTTTCTCCGTGACATGATCGTTAGGTAAGAATAAAGACCAGGTGTGTCCAGATATAACGAGCTCCATCTTCAGCTGCAGCGCAAACATGACTGATCTGTTCAGACGCTCAGGGGATGTGTTTGTTTTGGCCACAGCTGACCTGGAAGTACCTCGGGCACATCCTTTTTTTTTTTCCTCTTTCATCTCTCTTACGACAGAAAATAATGAAATTATTTTACAAATTAAAATCAGGCTGTAAGACATTACATTACAGACGTCGAGCACTTCCGTTCCGCTGTTACGACACAACTGAACACTCAGTCGTTCACCAGGAGAGGGCGGAGCCTCAGAGAGCAGGAGGGCGGAGCCTCAGAGAGCAGGATTCAGGAGGATTACTGAGAGCTGCGTGAATGAAGCCACAAATCACTCTGGGGGTGTTTTTGATAAGGAAATAGCATAACAACATGGCTAAAAGCTCTAAAAAGTCGATTTTGCATGATATAGGACCTTAAGATGTTGTAATCTGTAAAGCACTTTGTGATACCTTTTGGTATGAAAAGCGCTTTATCAATAAAGTTTGATTGATTGATTGATTGAAATGTGCAGATCTTCCACACATTATTGTTCTGTTTTCTGGTTCTAGATGACAAATATTTTAATAGAGGTATTGGAAAAAGTATTGTTCAGGTATCGTTATGGAAAACCAAGTATATTGGTACCCAGCCCTGCTCATATCACTCCCATTCTGAAAGCCCTTCATTTGCTCCTGGTCACTTTCTGTTTCCATTTTAATATCCTGGTGCTGACCTTCAGAACCTTACATGGTCAGGCTTCCTCCTGTATCAGAGACTTGCTATGTCCCTTTAAGCCCCTCTCGGAGGCTGAGGTCCTGGATCAGAACCTGCTCATGGTCCCTCGTGTGGAACGATCTTTCACCTTCCTTACATTTGCTTGATTCTGCTGAAGTTTTTGAGAGCAAACAAAAAATCCACTTCTCTCAGAAAGCACTTTAATTCCAGTGGTCTGTGAAAGGTCAATTAATTTTACTTTACAGTCCCTCACGCACTTTCAGCCCTCGACTCCGGAACCACCCTTTGAGACAGATTGCTACAAAAGGCTTTTTTATCGTACTTATAAGTTATGCCTGTTGCTACCATATGTGTTCTTTATTCAGATCCTCCTGAAGGCCTGTATTTTACCCAGCAGTGTGTGTTTCCTTCCAGCCTCTGTGGCCCGTTTGGAAGTGCGGCTGAAGTGATCTAAGTGCACCCCGGCTGTGCACACCTCTCCTGATCCAGCGGTGATTGAGCGCAGCATAATGACCTCCAGCACAAAAGAACAGCCAGAGGAAGGAGGGCTTTTTGATTGGCCCTGGACCGGGGCTACTGTCGCAGACTCGCCGCGCAGTCAACAGATTGATGAATAGGCTGCTGCGCCTTTTGACAGCCTCGTGTGCAAGTTACAGCGCGGCTTGTGTAATCATAATCGCCTCGGAGCATAATTTAGACTGACACTAAATGTGGAGAGAAAGATGGCAGAAATCATAACACTTGTACAGGCTTCAGTGCATTTCAATGGAAAAAATAGTCGCGGCACAAACGGTGAAACTAAAGGAACAATGGCCTTTAATTCATTAGCATTTGTGCGCCATTTGGCTTTGCTAGATCCAGCTTTACTGTATGATGTCTACGGACTTCATTTCCCTTTTGTGCATTCAACAGAGCTTTCTCTGGCCGTGCTTTCTCTCGCAGCTTCCAAGCAGCTCACTCAACGCAATAACTTACAGTCTGCAAAGTGCTCCCTTGGATCGCGGCTGCATGTGTTGGAGCCGCTGTTAGCTCCGCACTTCCAGCCACAACCTGCCTTTATTGTGTTAATTTATCTTGGTTAATCGTAAAGAGAGCTCAGATGGAACCACCAGGCTTTGCATGGGTGGGAAAGTGCTGGACAACTACACCACTGTAAGAAAGGCTTTTTAAAGGACCATTCACCCCCTGTCTATTACCTGGATGTGTTTTAAAGGCGAGGCACGGCAGGTGAAAATGTTGATTCACGCAATTGTCAACGTTGCAATTTTTTTTCTCCCATTACACCTTTGTTTTAACGTGCGATGCTGATGTGGCGATGTGTTTAACATTAGCAGTTTAACATGAGTTGGAGATGGCCAACACTAGTAAAGCCATACTTGTCGACTCTGCTGATTCACGCGATGCTCCCGTTCTGTCATTTCTCCTGCTAAATTCCCCATTTTACAGTGCGGGAGACAAGTATGATGGTGGGGGATATATTTGCATGAACTGGCAACCCTGACCTGGAGAAGAAGTGCCTCTGCCTCTCTGTCATCGCTCTATCCGACTCAGCGCTGTTTGCATAACTATTCATTTAGACACTGGACAACACTCCCTTTGGCCTCACACACTCAGGCTCACAGGTATCACACATTCATCACTCTTTGTTATGTCCTTCATTAGCCCCACCCGTCAGCGTTACCATGGAGACATGTTGCTCACGCCACACCATGTGACTAAATAATGTGAAATAAAATAAAAAGCTTACAGGCCTGTGTAGACTTTACTATCATTAGATGATAACATGTATATAATATTTTCTGCAAAAGTAGTTTAATTGAATCTAAGATTGTTTTAAATATGGCCTGTTTTCCATAGGTTTTTTACTCTTCGTCCTCACTTTTGAGCTCAAGTGTCCGACTTTTCTCTGGTCTCGCCACTTCTGGTACTCTTTTCAACAATTTGTCCTCAATGGAATCATCAGTTACAAGGCAAGAAACATTGTATTACAAGCACACCTTGTTCCTTAAGCCGATACACAGATACTGTACCTATTTTTCACAACCCAACGTTGGCCAGTATGGTAAAGCAGGAAGGTTTGTTGATGATAGAGGCAATGGCAATTTATAGACTTTATTTTACATTCTCGTATGTTCAGAACATTGTCATTGGTTTCTTAGTCCATGTTAGCATAGGTTAGCACTGTTCAGTAGTAGTGGTGTTACACACACACTTACACACATGGTGCTTCACATGACCATGATCCATTGACTGGGGGATAACAATGCAAAAACAAAAGGCAGGCGGCAGAGAACACGACTGCATGACGAGAGGCATCGAGGTGTACAAGTCACTACCACGAGTACTACTTACCAAGATAATGTTACTACATCGGGACCTTTCCACCAGCCTGTGCGGGGCATTGGCATGGCTCAGGGACAGCGAGGTCGGAGTCACTGCAGGCGATCCACTCAGCAACTAGCATGGCCGTTTACGATGACCGAATGTCAAAACAATCCAATGTCAATACTAGCTGGAATGGAGAGTGACGAGGAGCAACAACCACAACACAAAAGACCTGGTGTACAGGAAGTCAGAGATCAAACAATACACAGGATTAGCTATTTATCAGGTGACGGCCAACCACCATCAAAACTACTCTCACTTCTTTGATGACATTTTGATTCCCAGGCTGCGTCTGAAACTATCAGATATGTAGCTTCTATGTCCTGATCCAAGCTCCTGATCCTTAACCTTTCATGAGATCCACTGTTAGATCTCTATGCAGTCAGTGACCTCGAGTTTCAGAGCTGTTATCCCAATTCGACCGTCCTTACCCAGGGGAAGTGACATCACCAACAGCTGTTTCTGTAAAAAAGCCCCCCTTGTGGCTCTCAGACACTTTACTGTGACTTTCTCTCTCCTACGAAGGGACGTCTCGCTTCACCTGGACTAATCACAAGTTGGCGCAGGCTCGCGGCACGCTGGTATCATTCAGCACGAGACTTTTGCCAGTAGTGTACGCTCGCAGCACCCATAACACACCTTGTAAATACAACTGTCCTGTTATTATGTGTGCGTCTTACAAAACCACACACACACGCACACTTACACATACAGTTGAAACTTCAATAAATCGAATCCAAAGAAACATCTGGTGTGATTCTGATCGATCACCCACTGTGGGCTCTACTTAGCGATCCAACACAAATCTAAATCAAGGAAGCCAGTCTTCTTCCGCACAGTTTCAGAAAAAAAACGACATTACCCAAATAGTATTGGACTACAAAAAACATTCCTACTCCTGGCCATAGACTTCAATGTCAGCGTGTTCCCATCAGTGCAGTCACCTCCTCTTGTGACGCCCCCTCAAAGGTGGTGGAGGCGAATGGTGCATTTAGCTCCGCCACTCGGAAAATTGGTGGAGCAGTGGCTTATGGGATGGCACATAGCTCCTAATCACCGGTGAGTTAGCACCAGAGGTCCCTATGCTAAAGTGGCTATGATAGTTAGCACCAGAGGTCCCTATGCTAAAGTGGCTATGATAGTTAGCACCAGAGTTCCGTATGCTAAAGTGGCTATGATAGTTAGCATTGAGGATCCTTTTCCTAACTCCTTCCTAACTGACAGCTCTATTCGGACGCTTCTTATCACGGCGGACGCTGACGCACATCCGGTTTGGGGTTAGACCTCTTTCCAATTAAATAATTACAACATTGCAGCGTCTTTCATTTGCAAATATTGACAAGTTTGGTATCCATGTGTAGCAAGAACAGGCACATGCACTGCAGAACTTTAGGACCCATTTTCTCCAAATTCTTTACACTCATGCAACGACATCTCTACTTTAGAAGCTCTTCAGACTCTAAATGTTTGACTTTTCTCTCCCAGGGATTTTGAATATCTAATTCCTGGCCTGATTTATTGACCTTTGAACCACAAATTACAAGGCAAAATGTACATTTAAATAGCTCATTCAAAAACTAAAGAAGATTCAAAATCCTCTGACAAAATCTTCGTAACTAATATATAAATCAAATACATTTAAACCAGGCTCAAGCCACTATCTTGATTTTGTCGCTGTACAGTAAAAGTTACAAACATTAATATCTCTCGTATGTACTTTTTTGTCCTGTTCACCGTCTCGCCTTAGTAGTCACTCTGTTCTTCCCTCTCTGAACCTTTTCTCCCCCCGGCCCCTGTGCTAACACTTATAGAGGTTAGCGCTGTTGACATTAGCCGCGTTGGCGCATATATACAGTATAATTTATATATACCTGGGATATTGAAGGGACGGCCAAAAAATGTAGGCTCAAATCCCTCAGGCGCCTTTGTCAGTGACCCAAAACTTACCTGCCACCTCATTTCAATGCTAATGTAGCGTCCCAAGCTATTTATTATGAATCAGCTTAGCTAAGAGGCGCCTAGCCGCTAATCCCATGGATCCCTCTAGTGCCGTATCTTCGAGGTCATATAGATAGTGTTTTTATTCCCAGGGGGCGACCGCTAGCTTGACATATCCCGTTTTATTCCGTGTTTGGGCAAGGATTAGCCAACACTTTAACATTGTGATAAGCTTTTTTTCATTCTGTTGCAATATTGAAACCAGTTATGACCTAGAGCCGCAGGATGGAAGCTATCACCGGTAATGACACTGTCTTGAATAGATGCCGTCAGAATGGAGCGTATTTGTATTGCAAGGGAAAAAAACAAAAAAAACAATCTGAAAACGCCCCCCAGCTGTTTGCTTTAATGCACGAGAAGGAGAAATGGAGTCGCTCAAAGGTCGAGTGCCGAGTTTGAATCATTTCGTCGCGGAGATGAGAATTGTTTGGACATTATGTGACTTGACATTGCAAACGCATTTAATAACTTTGAGCTTAAGGCAGTAGAGAGAGGCGCGCAGAGAGAAAACGATTGTATATGGTGAAAAGTCAATCCTGAGACTGGAGTATAGAGCACGTAGATGAATATCAACAACCGCAGTCGATGTTTCATTTGAACATTTGAACAGCATTTGGATCCTGAGAAACATATTTTGTTAGAGATTGACTCCGTTGCTTTAGTGGTGGTCTCCTTCAACTCCCCCAGCAATCTCTAATGTGTTGGAAAGCCCTGTTTGCTCGGATAGTGCGGTTCCTTTGAGGTCTTGTGAACGGACTCCAATCCGAGCCAAAGGAGCAAACCCTGGTCCAACTGAAAACGTGGATTCAGGAAAACAAATGACAGAAGAGAGCGGAGACAATCAGGACACTCATGATGGAATGTTGTGGGTTCTATTTCAAATGAAAAGATGTGCCTACCCGAACAACTAAAAGGGTTAAAATTCACGCCAAAAACAAGCCCTGACTCCAAATATAAGGCAGACACATTTGAGGCCGTCTGGTTCCCTTGGACAGCGGTCATTTGGAGGTCTCTGCCCCGAGCACATCGCCTTTCAGTTGTCTCATTTGAAGAAAAAAATATCTCCGTGGTCCGCTGCGTCATTGCATAGGCCCATTTAAGCTCCTATTTAGTACGTAAAAAGATCTGTGCGTTCCAAAAGCAGTTACTATCACTGCCATATTAAAGGGCGAAAAGGAAAACACTTTGTAAAGAAGAGCTGGAAAAGGAAGTGGAGTTTAATGGACCAATCAGATGAGATGTTTCTTGTTTTTCCTGAAGAAGGTATTGATCCAGCGCCACCACAGGCCAATCGAACCGAGTCTCGGCTGTGAATGAGACCTTAAATGTTTCGGTTTTCAGTTTGCCCAGTTGTCACGCCGATGTCATGAGAGTGAACCAAAGTAAACGACAATACTACACACATGCAGAGACAGACAAAGACGAAGCTTCTATCAAACCTTACTGTAGAGCCTATGCATGATTCATATGACTGACTTGGTTTGCACTTATAACAGAACTTCATCATCTCCATCACAGGAAAGAGCAGAGCTGTTGGAGGAAATGAGAGTCAAGTGAGCGAGACTTGAAGCTGTGAATGTGTGAACATAGATCTATAATCACATGACGAGGTACCATAACATAGATCATAATTAGCTACAACACCTCGACATGAAAACAGTGTTATTCAAGCATGGGTTGACGTGTCATTGCTGTGCTTTCTCTGTCCTTATCATATTATAATGTTTAGTGGCCATTGCTTTGCAGAAACTTAACAAAACATGATTTAGCATTTAGCTCAGTGGACACTTTTGTACGCAAATTCTTACCTAAAGTCAAATCTAAAAATTAAATTATGAGTTGACAACAGCTGACAATGTCATCATTTGTGATGTTTGATGGCGAAAGGCTAATGGACTCTGAAAGGTTTGCCGGAGGAGCTACTAAACACTGCTTCTCCTTTTGACTCTCATTGGGCACATTAGGTCTCCTTCCACACACCTTTTTTTCTCCAACAACTTGTTCCAAAGATGGCGTCTGTCTAAGCATAAGGAACACATTTGGTATCGCTTACATTTCTTTATGTTTTGAGGTTTGATAATTATTATAATAATAATCATGGCTTAAACTTGTATTGTGCTTTACAAGCCTGTGTTACCAAGTTTCTCAAAGCGTTACACTGTAGTCATTACTCATTGACTCCATACTCGGCGGTGGTAAGCTACGCAAAAGCTTGGGCACCCCTTTAACTTTTCGACATTTTGCCATACTATGGACCATAAACATAAATATATGTAACTGAAACTTTACGTGAAAGACACACACTAAGTGACACACAATCGTGCAGTGAAATGAAATTTATACATGATTTAGATTTTTTTTTATGAATAAAAAACTGAAAAGTATAGACCCACTTTCCTTTTGGTGAAACCAATTGCCTTCAGAAGTTTCCTGATGATTTCTGAATGATCACATGTTGACCCAATGACTAAAGTGTCTAATGTCAGTTCAAATACAGCTGCTCTGTGATGGTCTCAGGTCTGTTAGAGACTATTGTGGAGCAGAAGCATCATGAAGTCCATCCACTCACCAGACAGGTCCAGGATCAAGTTATTGAGAAGTATAAAGCTGGGCTAGGTTATAAAAAACATCTCTCAAAGTACAGTTAAATCCACCATCCAGGAATGGAAAGAGTCTGACATCACTGCAAACCTACCAAGACCCGGCCGTCCTCCTAAACTTACTGACCGAACAAGGACAGCACTGACCACAGCTGTTACCAAGAAGCCTATGATGACCCTGGATGAACTGCAGAGAGACACAGCTCAGGTGGGGGAAACTGTACAAAATCTGCACAAATCTGGCCTGTACGACAGAGTGGCATTTTTGAAAGAAAACCATAAGAAATCCCGTTTGTGTTTGCCAGAAGACACCATGTGACCTACATGTGTCTTCTTATACCATGTCATAATTGTTTTTGAAGCTGTCAGTGTCTCCTTCAATAACGAGTGTTTCGTCTTATTGTCCTCCTACACAAATAAACAGTTTATTAAAACAATTTCTAATGAGATTTTTAAATTGACCTTAAAAATGATGCAACATTTATGAAAAACCTTTCATGGCAGTTGTGATGACAATAATTTGATCTGCTGAGAATGTGTGAAGTCACTTGTTTATTATCTGGAACTGAATGTAGCAAATTAAAAAAAAAAAGCTTGACAGACACATCTCGACCTATTTGGAGTGTGTTGCATTTATGAGGCACTTCCTAATCCGATCTTTCCCTAATAATGATGTGACTTTATCCCGGTGATGGTGCCGAATGCCATGGAGAGAGCAGCTTGTGGTCTGACAGTTTAAAGAAGCCTCCCGCTGGCACATCGCTCCATTTAAACATCATTTATCTTTCATTCCTTTGACGGCGGATTGACAACGCCGCCACGCCAGGTAATACAGCTCATCTCTTATCAAAACAAACACCGGCTTTTATGTCTCCTAAATGGTAAGAGGTGACTGGAAGGTGATTTTTCTCTCTTTCATTCTTAGACATTTGAAGATCCCTCAGCCTTAGTTCCTTGGTTCCTTAGTTCCTTGGTTCCTTAGTTCCTCGCCTCCTTTGCATCTGCTCTCCTGGATCACGTCACCGGGCTAAACTCAGTCAATTTTAATCACGCGCTCCCCTTGTATAGAGCGTCCACGGAGGAGGAGGAGGATGGGCGAGTGACAGGAATACTAAACAGGACACTAGCTCATGATTACAGATTGACCTTAAGGCTATCTCTGAATGTGGACCCATGTTCTGTGTCTCAGGCTTCTCCATCCCATTAATAAAGAGGTCCCAAAGTGTGTGGCAAATGTGTTGCAGAGTTCTGTGTGTGAGTCATGTTTCCTCAAAGCCGTGTTGTTGATAGTGATCTGTTTGCCCTTCAGTGAGAGGGAAATGTTTCTTTTGTTTTGGCCAAATGAAGGAAATGATCTTTTGCAGGACATCACAGAGGTCATGACGAGGGCTGGGCACCAGTCTGGTACGGTAAGGTTTAGGTTCCACTGGCTCAGAAAAACAGTCTTTAGATCCATGTTTTGATGCCATCGACACTGGAGGGAAGAAAAGGTTTGGGCAGGAAGAAAAGTGGAAAAATTGGGGGGAATGTGTGGAACGGAAAAAGGAATGAATGAACATTATGAATTCTGGTTCTAGACGACAAATATTTGGGTGTCGGACAAAGTATCGTTCAGGTATCGGTATCGAAAACCAAATTGAACTTCTGGTATCAAGAAAAGACGAAAAGGTTCCCAGCCCAAGCCACGACTGCAATGAAATATCTCACAAAAACCTATGTAAAATTAAAGATAGAGTGTTACTCCAAGGCTATGATGCAGTGAAATATCTTACAAACCTATTTACAGCAAAAAATCAGAATTGTTCACAAATTGCACAATTTTTCTGTTACTTTTGACTCTTTTTGTTTGTCAGTTTTCAGGTTTTGGGCACGATTAGTCTCATAACATGTAAATATAAATATAAATGACAAAATATAAATGACAGTAAACTGGCAATATATTTGTTCCTCATATTTATCTCAGTAATCTACAGCAGAAGTTACAAATGAATATCTCTACGTTTCACCTGCAGTGCCTCACCTCCTGCAGTCGGCCGACTTTCTTCCCCTAAGCAAAAAGAACTCATTGGAATACTTTTGTAGCAGTTTCTTGATTCGTTTTTTCAGGCCTATAGACAAAAGTTGAGTGAGGGCCTCGTGTGCTGTCTGTATATTATGCCCTGCTGCGTCTTCCTCGCATCCCAAGCCGAATAAAACTATCAACATAGACTGGGAGACATGGGAAAGTCAGTCAGCAGTGACATACAGCACGCCCCGGGGCTGCTTCACTGAGCAAAAACACTGACTCTATCAGGAAGATCACTCAGAGACTGTGGTGTAGCAACACTGACATCTGCAGGACGCGCGGGGGACTGCACCCCGCCAGGGAGTTCAAATAATGAACACGTGATTGATTCAACACTATCTGAACTTCAAATTTCACATATAAGGGAATATTTGACGTTTTATTTTTATTATTGTCTAGTGTCTTGCATTTTGTTTGTAGATTGCTTTATAACAAATGAATGGAAACTCACTTAACTGCATGTATTATGAGAGGTGGGTAGAGTAGCCAAAATATTTACTCACATCACAAGTCCCAGATATTCAAGTAAGAGTAAAAAAGTACTTGATGTACAGAGCAACTGAGTGCAAAAGTCTGATTTATGCTTCAGTGGTGACATAAATGATGAGAAACAAGATATGAAATCATGTGACAATTGTAGTATTTTTAAAGAAAATCCCATAAAAACATAAAAAAGAAATGAAAAATGAAGTAACAAAACAAGAAATACGTCATATTACGCGTCAACATGAAGATTAATCACAGTGTCTTGAGTAAGTAGTAATTCAAGACAGTGTGAGTAAACCTTCATTTTGACTGAAGTAAGAGTAGGCTACAGATACTTATTATATTAAGAAAAAATAAGATAACAATAAGATAAGATAATTCTTTATTGATCTCACAATGGAGAAATTCACTTGTTCCATTTGGCTCTCAAGAAAAAACACTGTGCAGAATAGAAGTAAAAGTACTGTATGAAAAGCTACCTGCAAAAGTACAATTACTTCACAAAGTGACTTAAGTACGTGTCCTTGAGTAAATGTAACTGCGGATTATTATTGAAATGTGTTGATCTGCCTGTAGTTTACGCCTCGGCCAGCAGGGGGCGGTAATGACTGCACAGGATCAGGCACGAGAGTCAAAACAAGCGAGTGTGAAGCGTGTGTGGACGGAGCATGCGCACTGAGAGCTCTTCTCTGCTTTGTTTACATGGACATGGTGAGTGCAGAGCTACATTACAGGTAGTTTGTTTATACCTTTGCCTGTGTTGTGTCGTGAGTTCTCCCTCATTCTCAAACATGGAGCTAAAAAACCATGAGTCAGTGGAGCTGAACCAGAACTTCGATCCAAACCAGGCTGATTCAGGATCTCCTGTCGAAACGAGGGAGAAAAATAAAGATTAGTTAGTTATTTATTCAGGACGAGCTCTGGTCTAACATGTTTTTTTTTATGCAGTACTTTTTTCTCTCAACTTAAGTAGTATCAAAATGAAGTATCTGTACAATTGTAACTCATGCCACTGTGAGTAAATGTTTAAGGGAAAAAGCTTCATTTTGTAAATCTAATTTCTTATTTTTATATTTCTTATTTATGTATTTATTTCCTTTTTGTTATATTTTCTTTGCCGGTATTACAATGTTCACATTTTCAAATTTTTCCTCATAATTTGTGTCACAACTGAAACGGTTACTCAGAACTGAAGTAAACGTTTTTTCCCCCAAGTACTTCTATACTCTACTCTTTGGGCCAGTACTTTAACTTCTACTTGAGTTTAATAATTATTAAGCAACGTTACTTTTACCACCACCTGGTTCTGGACCTTTGGAGACGAGGACCACATTATGTGACCACACCAGTGTCCCACGTACACCTTAAAGCAGGGGTGTCCAAAGTGCGGCCCGGGGGCCAAATGTGGCCCTCAGACCAATTTATGGTGGCCCTCGGCCTCCTGCTGTATCGGTTCACATCACCAGAGATGGACCTTTTTATCTGAAATGTAATAATTCTATACAATTCTAACCAAACAACTAACATGTTACTGTGAGACAGAGCTGCATGAAGGTTTTAAGCTTAAATAGAGGTACGGGGCACAATTTAAACCTCTGCTAGTCGAAGGTTTTGCGGCACTAACTGCCGATCTACGGCCCTTCACCCCGTGTACGCTTCAATATGCGGCCCCCCATGAAAAAAGTTTGGACACCCCTGCCTTAAAGCATTCATTTATACTCCCAGTAAAACTCCAGGGTTCAGTATTTAGTAAAGTATTATGTTCTGAGTGTAGTAAAATACTGTGGAAGTCAAACCTTTACTGAAAAACATCATTAAAACAAACTTTTCAGCTAAAGTAATATTGAAATCCTCAGTTTCACTTTCTCTTTGGATCTGATTCTGAGGTCATTCAAAGTGTCCCCAGGGGCCCCGGTCTCACACCTCTCCCCTCTCTGCAGGTGTCAGTCCCTGATGGAGGAGTCTGCAGGTGGGCGTGAGGAGGAGGAGGAGGAGGAGGCCATGCTGTGGAGCCTGCAGGAGGCTGTGGAGAGGCAGACCCTGCAGATCGGGGCCTCTGCGTGCGGGGCCACGGCTGTGGTGGACGTCCTGAAGGCTCTGGGGATCGAGGCGGCCCCGGAGGAAGTGGACCGCTGTGTGCAGACCAAGCTGAGGAGGAACGAGGCCCCTCTGCCGGACTACCTGCTGTCCCGGAGCCAAGCCGGTACACAACTTCTCAAATATGTCACTTATTATAGTGTCATTCTCAAAGTGTACAGGACACAGTGTTTAGTATATAGTGTAATCCATAAGTGTTTTATAAGGCACAAGATTAACAAATTGGCCCAAAAAGACAACAAACAAACCTTCCTAATCCAGTTCTGATCTTGTTAAACAGCCGTATTCACTCGTCAGCTGAGGCGTATCTCGTTTATGATCATTAATAAAGTGCTCCGTGATTTGAATGGGAGCTCTCAAACTGGAACAGATGTCACCTTGAACGGCACAAAGCGCTGCCTGTGGTGTTTCTGACGGCAGCGCGGTGATTACAAACACAGATAAACAGGAGAGGATTTGGTTCGTACCTGTCCCGTACCTGCTGCTCGTGTTTGCACCTCCTTCCTCAGCGAGACTTGGCGCGCGGGTTGTTTTGAAAGCACCAAAGCAGAAGGAATAAAAAATCGGTTAATAATGTGGAAGATGTTTTCGGAGCAAACATACTCAGTGTGAAATAAAAGGGGAGGACTGAAGAAGTGTTGGCCTGTAGGTTCAGAGAAGTGGAGAAACATGTCGGGGGTTGAGTGGGTGTTTCTGCACGACTAAAAAGATCAGTGTGTGAAAACAAATGTGTGAACTCATTTCAAATCAACATAGCAAAATAGATTGTATTGGCCCCTTTAACATCAATGACAGCTTGGGGTCTTTGTGGTTCTGTAAATAATCTAATGGTAAAGCGGACCATTCTTCTTGGCAAAAAGCCTCCAGTTCTTGTAAATTCCTGGGTTGTTTTGCTGATCAGAGAAGCTAAAACTGGCCTGGGTGACCCCAAACCTTGGAACGGTAGTGTATTTATATATCTTTATTTGTTTTTCCCCCACTGTTTTGATGCAGTTTGAATAGCTTGGCAGCAAATAGAAATGCCCTTATATGCAGGGATGCTGGAAACGCAACACCTAATAATCTGATCAACTATTTCCAAACAAGTTTTCAAATTCAAAGATTTTATTGTCAATTCATATGAATCAAAAGGTTAGTTTTGTTGGAGTGGGGTGGGGGGTGGAGGCACAGGGAGCCGCTTAAAGTTACTTGTCACTATTTAGTCATTTTGTCAAAAGATATATCTGCTTTCTTCTGCCAAGTCACGATTTCAGCCTGAGGACCACGGCACAAACATGTACAACAGGAGGAGAGAGATGCACGTTTTCCAGCTGGAAATACTAAATAGACACTATTTTGAGTTTGTGTCTCTTAAGATGACAATATTAGGGTTCGCTGTACACTCTGTGCTGAATTGTTATCGAGCTCCAAAGACGCTACATCCAGTTTGGGCGTTCTGCTCTCCCAAAATGTCATCCACTGAGCGGCGCTGTGATCAAAATATGACGTTTGTTACATAGCGCACCACCTGTTGTTATCTTACTGCATTCAGACTGAACGCGATGGAGACTTTTCTGTTCTGTTTTATTGCCTTAATGGTTTGTGCTCCTGTTGTGATATTGGGCTTTACAAAACCACTGATTGATTTAGACGTCAGGGGCGAGTGATTTTGAATTTGTTCTGAAGCAGGAAGGAGCTCTTGACTGAAAAAGAACTGCTGTTTTGGTTCTAACTAGTCTCTCTTTGTTACTGCCATTTTATTTATATGTTTATTTGATAGGGACAGAACAAGAAGCATTGTTACAATAACCGATGCCATGTTCATAGGCCTTATAGCTAAAAGCTAGTTCGCAGACCTGGTCCCTAAGACATAAAATATGAACATTTACATAAATCATTGCAAATAATACAGTACAAAATTACATTACAAATAATACAGTTTAGAAAAAGTTTGCCATAAAATATTATAAACTTCTGTTGTGTCTACAAGTTTGATTCAGTTTGAGCCACTGTTTAACTTTACTTTTAAACTCGCTCAGGTCCTATGGATCTTCAACTATAGCTTTACACACGGTCTACGTGAGGATCTCCCTAGTATTTAAGCACATATCCAGCCCATACATCTGAATAAAGGATGATTATTTGTGCCAGTGGACAATTGCTATTCCAGGATAGCACTGTTAGCTTGTTGCAATCGCCTACAGCTCATTGTTGATGAAAAGTCTGCAATAAACCACAAATGTGTCAAGTCCAGCTCAGTGTGTGATCATCTCAAAGGCTGCTTTATATAGTTGCCGCTTTATTGATGTTATTATTGCATAATACTTGTTTTCACCGGATCTATGCGCTGCTAAGGAGCTAGTTAGCTCCGGGTGAGCGGTTAGCAGCTCGGCTACGGACTTATTTATTGACATGGCTGATGTTCTCACGTTGAAAACAGACAGATGAAGTTGTATTGGGCAGATAATCAGAGGCTGTCAGTGCTTTTTACGATAGTCTCCCAGGGACAGCTCACAGACACCGGGGCCAGCGGTTAGCTATCCCGCCCGGCTCGGAGTCTCGAAGACCGGGCTGTATAGCGGGGCAGTGTGAAGGCAGGAGGGGAGGTGGGGAGGAGGGGAGGCGGGAGGTACGAGCCCCAAATGTAGGGAGTCGGAACAGTCAAAGTCTGCGTCATAAAATATCAGCTACAGAATTGTATTCCTCTCTTAGCAGAAGATGAAGCAAGAGTCTCCTCTTGCTAACAAAAACACTCCAGCAGACAGAACCGGAAGACAAATGTTACCCATAATGCAATGCAAAATTCAGTCGCTCCTCCACCCATCGGAAGACATTTTTGGAGAGCAGAACGTCCGTATTACGAAACCTTTGGAGTTGCAGTACAGCAGTGTCAGTGTCATGATGTAAGACTAGAGGTCCACCGATACGGGTGGACCGATGCCGATATGCCCGGCCGATACTTTTGGACGACTTTTCCAAATGTGTGATCTATAATCCTGTAAAAACAAAAATACTTGGCCACTCCAGCCGTGGACGATTGTATTTGACCACTTCAGTCATAGGGTCAGTCATAGTTTCTATCCCTGCCTTGATTAGCTGCCGCTAGCATTAGCATACAGTTGCTAAGATAAAAAAATCTCCAGGTTCTAAGTTTCAAAATGTCATACCTCATGTCCATATTGACTAAGGTTTAGTGAAACATGTGTTACTGTGAAACAAACTTGTAGCTAACCAAGTTTCATCGTGAAGTTTCTCAGTTCCCCTGAGGCGAGGGAGTTGTGGGGGACTCGTTTTAAAGCCCGACTTAGTTCTTTCCAACACAAAAAAACGGGAAGTCTCTTTCATTTACGTGGCTGTAATCTTTGTGGACATGCATTGCAACAGCAGTGAATCAGACTTGATCAATAGCAGTAATGTAGTGCCCTCTAGTGGACAGATACAAACTGCAGTAGACTAATGTCACAGTCGGCAGCTGCTAAATGTAATGACAAAAGTAACGTGTAATCAAACTTAGTTACTCTCAAAATCAAGTAAATGGTAAAGTAAGCTAGCCTTTAAAGCAGAAATCAGTAGTAATCAGATTCCTTTCTGAAGTAACCTGTGGCAGCACTGCTTGTGCTTTAACTGAGTCCTAACTACAGACACAGTACAAAGGAACAATTACCCTAATGGTAAATAATAGCACAGCATATTGTTAATGTTTGATCAAATAAATAGTTTCTTGTGATTGTGAAGAAGAAGTAAATATGACTTTAGAAGAAGAGGCTCCTGCTCCACTGCAGGTCGTGTCCAATAAGGAAATATTTGCCCGTTTGGATAATCCGTAATAGGTAAAGGGTGACACTTAAAAGGAACTTCTTTCCTCCTTTATCACTGGAGATGGTCTGTGGAACTAACCCCTATTATCCTCCACTCTCCCCGAGCTCAGAGCGGCTCGCTGACATTTCACTTGATAAAATATTAATACACAGAGGTTCCCATAAGTGCCAATACCCTCAGCTCGGCGCACTTTTATTCCAGGTGCCACTGATGCTCGGAGAAGCAGTAACTCCTGTCACGAATGAGATGGGAGCGCGTCTTCCGCCCATAAAGCCTGTCTGCCTGTCTGTCTGCGCCTCCACCCCGTGTGACAGCGGACACACACTCACACAGGACCCACTCGAATTAGACAAAGAGTTTTATGCGTCTCAAAGGAGTGGCTGTAATTGACTTTTTCAGCTCGGTTACACAGTTTCTATATAGACTTAGCAGACAGTTGATTCGGGCTGTCAGACGAGTGAATGAGGGCACTCTGACTCGCTAAATTGATGGGTGTGGTGGAATATAGAGAAGAATATGATCAAGAAGAATATGATCAAGAAGAATATGATCAAGACAGGCAGAAGGTTTAAGAATGGTTATGGTTACAATCTGCAGTGCATACGTCTGTCATTGATTTTAATGCAGGGGTTCTATTTTAGAGCCTTTTTACTTTACATTTATGTAGAGCTGGGAGATATGATAAACCCCCTCACATTATCCAGCCACGTTTCAAAATAAACCTCAGCTTATTCAAAGTCCAATCTCCACTCCATAGGATTGTTTTATTGTTGACGTCAACATCAACTTTACTTGTTCGTATTTGCATTTACATTTACAATTTTACAATGAGTTGCTTAATGTTGATTAAAAAGTCCCACTTCAACATTGACCATAGATTAAATCCTTTAAGTCGCCCGACATCTGAGACTATGACATATTTGGAAGAATGACTTAGAGTCATGGTTTGTCTGATAGCTATGTGCCCTTTGGTCTTAAAAATGCATTAAGCAACTTTTGATGTGAAAAAGTTTATATTTGTGTGTATTTGACCTTGTAGTGACCCAGAGGTTGTACGGATGGTTAGCTTAGCACCTTTGCTTTTGGTCACACTGGTCTCTTGGACACTCCAGGATCAATTGTTAAGAAGATTTCCACCAGAAAACTAACAAAAGAGTTGATCTCAGAGGCCACCATGATCAAAAGCAAAGGGCCTATCTCACTGGAGGAGAAGTTATGGAGACTGTCAGTTGCACACATTCAAAGGGTCTGTCTCACCGGCCTGGAGACTAGTTAGAGATTAGCTAGAGACTCGAGGTGCCGCTGTTCATGGAGATGTCTCTGAGACATTTCCTGGAGATAAGGCAGGTAGTCCTGAGTCTCTGAGAGGTCTACGCCACCTCTCATGTATGGAGTCTCTTTGAGATCTCCTTGGTGTCCGACAGGTCTCGTAGACATTGCAGGGATGTCAAAGAAACGCAGGTTTAGGACAACAAAAGTATTTGCGACACAACTGCTTTTTTTTGGTTTGTTTTTACAGATCGCAAGTAACACTGAACCAAAAAACTAAAAATTTAGGCTGTGTTGGTAGGCATGTTGTGTGTGCGTGTGGTATCATCGTCATCATGTTACAACTACTAATATCACTATCAACATTGTCATTATACTGTATCCTTTTTTCCCCTTTCCTGGATCTAAAGTAAGAACTAAGATGCATTAAAAGGACATCAGGAAGTGCTCACCCAGGGCAGATATACTGTCCTGATCAGCATGTGTGTGTTGTTTGTTTGTGTTAGACTTATTTCTGTTACTATTCTACTCTGATGTATTAAAAGACACAAGAAATGGTGGGGGGAGTCGCATGCAGTGTAGTGACTTCGGTGTAGTGTCTTGTACTGTCCATCCATCCATCCATCCATCCATCCATCCATTTTCCTCCACTTTTCCGTTTCCGGGTCGTGGGGGCAGCTGTTGGAGCTGCCCAAATCACATTGCACCAGCCCCTATGGCTCCTCCTGCAGGTGGTCGGTCCACAGAAGGACGGCCTCATGATTCACACCGGGCCTGTTGGTCTCTCGTCAGGGCTTCTGAACCGCTCTTTGTCTGACTCATCACCTGGTACCTGTTTGCCATGGGAGACCCTAGCAGGGGCACGAAGCCCCTGACAACAGAGCTGCCAGGATCATTCAGGCTCAAACCCTCCACCACGTTCAGGTTGTGGTTCCAGGAGAGGTCTTGTAAATTGTAAATTGGCATTTTTAGTCATGAAATAAACATTTGACTCCAGGAGTCAGCATCGAGAGCGACTGAGAGATCCCTTTCCCATGTGGTTGTTTGTGTTCATATTGACTGAATGAAAAAGTCTCCACGCAGACTCAAACCTGTTCAACCTGGAGACTCACCTTACCTCCAGGGGACGTCTCGGAGACAACTCATGACCAGCGGCAACACGAGTCTCCAACTAGTCTCATGGCCGGTGAGATAGGCTCTTGAAGGCGCCATGCTGACCACTCATACTGGACAAGGTCAAATACCTTTACAATAAAAACTCAGTTACAGTAAAGGCATTACCTGTGTGTTGGAAACTCCTCATCTTATGTGTGTTCTTCGTTATTTTCTGTGTGTTGAGAGCTGCTGTGGCCAAAGAACTCACTCAAAGCCTTTTCTTCTCTTCGGTGTGATGATAGTATACATGTTGTGTCGTAGGTGCCACTCACGCTCAGCTGATCTCCGGAGCGGAGGAGGCCAGTTCGGGGCGGGTGATCGGCCGCTTCTTCCACCTCCACCCTCCCCGCGGGGTGTCCCTGGCGCGCTGGCTCGCCCGCTGGATCCGCGGGGGGGCGGTGCCCGTGGCCACCATGAACATGCAGAGGGCCGTGCCAAAGGGGGAGGAGATACCGGACGCTTGGCACCACCAGCTCATATTCGGAGTCACGAAGAACGCCGTGTTCATGACCAACCCCTTAGACGTAGGTGAGTACGATGATCGCAGCCGAAAGTGTAGGTACGACCGGTATCGAAACAATCAAAGTATCGAAAACAAGTGTTGAAACAAAAGAAAATACAGCTTTGATGCTGTCGGTTCAGGGACAGCATTAAAGGAAGTGACTTTGTTGTTTCAGCTCAAATAAATGTCTTTTCACCTCCATTTTTGCCCCTTTTTTAAAATGTTGTCCCTATTTTACCCATTTCTTTTCTAATTTTCGGCCCATATTTTTTTGTGTTTTCAAAATGTTTCCCCCTCATTTTTGCTGTATTTTTTTTTTCTCACAATTTTTCCGTATTTTTGCCACAAGTTCTCAAATTATTCCCCATCTTTCTAACAATTTTTGATTTTGGAGATGAACCTGATATTATAAACCATGTTATGAACCAGAAAACAGAACAATTAAGGTATTGTTCAGGTATCGTATCGGAAAACAAGTACAGTATCATTAAAGTAGTGCTATCGGGGGGAAAAAATGCTTCACACCAGTTCAGACCGCACCAACTGAACAAATGATCTCACTTTAGGCTCTCTCTGTTGGTGTGAAAATCTTCCAGGACAAAATGGGCAGAAAGAAAGCTGATCTCTGCGGCCGTACCTATTATGCTTTACGTATAGCACTTAATAATGTGCTACATATTTCTAAAGGTCATCTCACTTCAAATCTATGGCTTATTTGCCCTTTCTACGCTGTCCTCTGATCACAGTGTGGCGCTATAGTCCCGGAAAACCAAATATGTTTGAGACTAATTTGGCCCAAAACCTGAAGATGCCTGTCCCGTCTCCCCTTAACCCTTAAGTCAGCTCGGGTTTGTTTGTGCTCCTTCTCCAGTGAGCGAGTCAGACGTCCACGAGCGCCTGTGCAGCGACTCTGTGCTGCTGGTCCGGAGAGAGGACGTGTTACAGCGGCTAACCCCGGACTGCTCCCTGTCCACTCTCTCCCAAAACATGTCGGACCCGCGCTGGAAATCCTTAGACGTGGAGGGTGCGTCCCTTCTCATTCTTCACATATCCATTCTTTACATTCCCATGCTCTAACTCTGTCCTATCGCTCCACCAGGGCAAGTGAGTCGCATGGCGGAAGAGGCGGAGCGCGAGGCCACGACGCACATCACCATCCCGGCCGCGTACAAGTCTGGAGTCACGCTCTTCGCCCTGCGCCAGTCTCCCACGGGACGGGAGCTCCGGGACAGCCCTGAACTGCCTCTGCTGTGAGCGGGATGAACTAAGGATCTCACATCAGGCCAAAAGTGAAACCATCTGCCTCTCATGATGCATCATCTCAGAAATGTGCTGTTGCTCTATCACATGACTTCATATGGACATGCGTTTAGTTATTGTGGCTCACTTTTGGACACTCTCCTTCAGATGTTCTCCCACAATAGTGCCACTTGTCTTTTAAGCACCTTTCAATAAAACCTCCCCCTGATTCTTGACCGTCTTATTGTACATGTATTCACTCACACTTGAATTTGAACCCAATCAGACGGGATGGTTGGTTCCAATGGGCCCGTGGAGCAGGTCTGTAATGCTCCTGGTCTGTCAGATGCCAGTGAATGACGGATAAATAATCCAGCGATCTTGATCAGTGTGTGTCCGTGTGAATGACTCACTGACAGTCGTATCTATGAAGAGTGACGGGGGAATACCTGCGTGACCGTTCCCATCGCTCTCCATTATACACCGAGCTGTCTGCTTAACTTTCACACCACTTTGAGAACGTATTGATTTCTCTCTAAAGCCATAAGTGGCGCGGCTCCAGCTTATATTTCAGAACCGTTGTATGAATCTCTTATGGGAGAGTGGAGATTGTGTGGTACTAAAGCTGATACTAAAGGTGATACTAAGGCGATGGGGCCATTTGACAGATGGAGTCTGTGATAATAGTCTTTATTGACCCTGCAGAATGCCTCATCCCCATATGTTATGATGCTGTGTATTCAGAACAGTCAAATTGTAATTTATTATATATTAGTTGTTACAGTTTAAAAAAAATAATGTTTGTATTACAGTCCTGATCAAAAGTTTAAGGCCAGTTGAAAAAGAAGAATAGGTAGTGAGACAAAAAATGATTAAAGCTTTTATTAAAAACAACAATTAAACTGAAATAGTCTGTTTTTGCAGCGGATCAAAAGTTTAGGACCACATGCCTTTAAAAGGCCAAATTTGTGCAAAACTGTGGATTCAACCTCATTTTCTGTCAGGTTTTCATTTGGTTTTCACTTGTCCTGATGCGAAGGCAAAAAGATGTCGTTTAGACCGAGGCTGCTGAGCTGCAGAAGCAGGGCCCTCACACAGCCGTCACTGCTGAGCTGCAGAAGCAGGGCCCTCACACAGCCGTCACTGCTGAGCTGCAGAAGCAGGGCCCTCAAAGCCGTCACTGCTGAGCTGCAGAAGCAGGGCCCTCAAAGCCGTCACTGCTGAGCTGCAGAAGCAGGGCCCTCACACAGCCGTCACTGCTGAGCTGCAGAAGCAGGGCCCTCAAAGCCGTCACTGCTGAGGTGCAGAAGCAGGGCCCTCAAAGCCGTCACTGCTGAGCTGCAGAAGCAGGGCCCTCACAGCCGTCACTGCTGAGCTGCAGAAGCAGGGCCCTCACACAGCCGTCACTGCTGAGCTGCAGAAGCAGGGCCCTCACAGCTGTCACTGCTGAGCTGCAGAAGCAGGGCCCTCACACAGCCGTCACTGCTGAGGTGCAGGAGCAGGGCCCTCACACAGCCGTCACTGCTGAGCTGCAGAAGCAGGGCCCTCACAGCCGTCACTGCTGAGCTGCAGAAGCAGGGCCCTCACACAGCCGTCACTGCTGAGCTGCAGAAGCAGGGCCCTCACAGCCGTCACTGCTGAGCTGCAGGAGCAGGGCCCTCACACAGCCGTCACTGCTGAGCTGCAGAAGCAGGGCCCTCACAGCCGTCTCTGCTGAGGTGCAGAAGCAGGGCCCTCACACAGCCATCACTGCTGAGGTGCAGAAGCAGGGCCCTCACACAGCTGTCACTGCTGAGCTGCAGAAGCAGGGCCCTCACAGCCGTCACTGCTGAGCTGCAGAAGCAGGGCCCTCACACAGCCGTCACTGCTGAGCTGCAGAAGCAGGGCCCTCACAGCCGTCACTGCTGAGGTGCAGAAGCAGGGCCCTCACACAGCCGTCACTGCTGAGCTGCAGAAGCAGGGCCCTCACAGCCGTCACTGCTGAGCTGCAGAAGCAGGGCCCTCACAGCCGTCACTGCTGAGCTGCAGAAGCAGGGCCCTCACACAGCCGTCACTGCTGAGCTGCAGGAGCAGGGCCCTCACAGCCGTCACTGCTGAGCTGCAGAAGCAGGGCCCTCACAGCCGTCACTGCTGAGCTGCAGGAGCAGGGCCCTCACAGCCGTCACTGCTGAGGTGCAGGAGCAGGGCCCTCACACAGCCGTCTCTGCTGAGCTGCAGGAGCAGGGCCCTCACAGCCGTCACTGCTGAGCTGCAGAAGCAGGGCCCTCACACAGCCGTCACTGCTGAGCTGCAGAAGCAGGGCCCTCACAGCCGTCACTGCTGAGCTGCAGAAGCAGGGCCCTCACAGCCATCACTGCTGAGGTGCAGAAGCAGGGCCCTCACAGCCATCACTGCTGAGGTGCAGGAGCAGGGCCCTCACAGCCGTCACTGCTGAGGTGCAGAAGCAGGGCCCTCACAGCCGTCACTGCTGAGGTGGGACGCACTAACTCTGTCATTTAGAATTTCTTAAAACATCCTGAGGTTTAAAAAGTCAAGTGGACGCCTCAAAACAAATGTCCTCAGCACTGAGCCGGAGATCTGATTGGCTAAGGTCCAACCATGCAAAATGTGATTGTTTTTTTTAAACCATTTTTATATGGTCTTAAACTTTTGATCAGGACTGTATGGGCGTAGAGCTCACACATGTTTTAAACAGTTTATTTATTCTTTAAGTTGTAAAAGTTCATAAAAGCGTGACAATAGTGGTTGTGGATCATCACACTGTGTTCCTTTGTTGAATTAACCAGTAACCATGTTCACGCTCTTCTGTGCCGATTACATCCCTGTGTCTCACATTCTTCAACAGGACATGTTCATTTCTCCATCGTCTGTTTCCCCAAATGAAGACATGACGGAGCATCAGAGTATCTGAAGTAGTCTCATGCACGTGCTCTTCCATCATCGTGGTCTTTGGTTTGTCTGATGGAGCCCTTGTTCGTGTGCCCTGAGCAGAGGCTGAAGGTCAGTGCGGCCATGTGCCTCCTTCATAGGTCACGTCACGCATGTCATTAAAGGGGATGTGGCAAAGCTGAGTTGTATTAATTGCTCTTTTGTACATGTAATGAAGGTGCTGGTGGGCAGTGGGGCCTGGAGGCTGGCCCAGTCGCCTCAGGTCCAACAAGTGCTGGTCCACTTATTCAAAGCAAGGCTGCGCCTCTAAAAAGTTACATTCATATTTATTCAACGCCTGGCATTTTTCTCTACAGTTAAGTCTGTCGTTTATTCTGTCCCCATGTTTTATCTGATTTGAAACCAGGACACTTACCTGAGTAATAAATGATTCATAACATCACGCCTTTGAGTGGTCAACAATCCTCAAAATGGCTCGATGACTAATAAGACTGTAAGTGTGACATCACACACAATACTAACATCAAGGTGCTTTATTTGTCATTATATAACAACTGTACAACGAAATCTGTCCTCTGCATCAGTGTTAATTTATTTAATTTAATTTTTTTTGGTGAAGTTGTTCCCCTACACTCTGGAAAAAGACATTTTTAATCTCAATGAGTTTCTGAAAAACTCTTTACACTTCTTTCATTTTAGGTATGAGCGGAAATAATAAATATCTGGATATTATTATGGAACCAATTTGGAGATAATACTTTTCATTTAAAGGTCCTATATCATGCAAAATCGACTTTTTGGAGCTTTTAGCCATGTTGTTATGCTATTTCCTTATCAAAAACACCCCCAGAGTGGTTTGTGGCTTCATTCACGCAGCTCTCAGTAATCCTCCTGAATCCTGCTCTCTGAGGCTCCGCCCTCTCCTCGTGAACGACTGAGTGTTCAGTTGTGTCGTAACAGCGGAACGGAAGTGCGCGACGTCTGTAATGTAATGTCTTACAGCGTAATTTTAATTTGTAAAACAGCGTTTTCATTATTTCTGTCGTAAGAGAGAAACAAAAATTTAAAATAAATAAATAATAATAATTTAAAAAAAAAAAAGGATGTGCCCGAGGTGCTTCCAGCTCAGCTGAGGCCAAAACAAACAAACCCTGAGCGTCTGAACAGATCAGTCATGTTTGTGCTGCAGCTGAAGATGGAGCTCGTTATAACTGGACACACCTGTTCTTTATTCGGGAGTTTATTCAACCTTTTTCAGGAAGAGGCCACTCAGCTGTTTTTTTTCTCTGGGATTCGGCGACTTTCACCAAATGTTGTTTTTCTGTGACTGTCTCTGATGGATGTTTGGTGAACCTTCGCCAGAATCAAAGTGGATTAACTTTTATAACCAACGCGAGTCCCATAATGTAAACAACGATGGAGCAGAGGGTGAGTCAGTCCAAACGCGGGTTAGCATATTAGCATGTGTGTTAGCATATTAGCATGTGTGTTAGCCATTTATGAAGCTGTGTTGCAGATGTCAACTCCGTATAACTGCATCGTGAAGTAACTTCACTTATTGCTGTTTATTTATATTACAGTAAAGTATGTGCGGAGAGGGGGGGCGGAGTTAACTGAATCGAAGTGTTGTGTCTTCCGGGTTTGAAAAATACCTCCAATACCAACACTTATATTTATCACAAAAATGAGTGCTCCATAATGGTAGAGGTACAATATATCATATAAATGCCTATACTTAACTTTGGAATGGCTAAAATAGCATGATATAGATCCTTTAAGGGAGCGGAAATATTCATTTGTTAATAAAGATATTAAAACGAAATTATTACATTTTACATCACAGCCATTATAATCTTCAATAAATAAAGCAGAGGTATTACAGATGAATACTGTAGATGATTTGATCATGTTTCGTAGAGCAGAAGGAATCACTTTAAATACATTGGAGCATGTCTTAGAAGTGCATTCAAGGTTTAAAATCATTAAACTCTAATATTGTAACATCGCTGTCCATCAAATTGACTTTTGCCCAAACAGATTGTTCAAACCAGCCTTGATAAAACAGAGATTTTCTTTTTTACATTATATATTATTCCAAATTGAAAAATCAAAAATTCAAACTCCATCACATTCAAACCCCCATCTTCAATAGGTTTTACTGTCATTATTTCTAATCAGGTGAGGTTTATTATTCCTTATACCATGGCCTGGGTGAATACTGGATTCTGATTGGCTGGTGCATTATTTTGGTACAACCGCACACGTAGTCCGGTAGTTAAATCACTGGGATGTCACTCCGCTGTGGTGGGCATCGCCATAGCAACGCATGACACAGCTGAATCAGATAAACACGGAATTGACAGGAACGTATGAGATGGATTTTGTGTTAATTTCAACGCTTTTGGCCAAAACAAAACGTTTGATAAATGTTTGTAGAGGAGAGTGAGCAGCTAGGTTAGCTACTGTTAATAACATATGAGCAGGCCTGAGCTCTGAGGCAACACGTGGCCGTCCCAGGAGGAGAGTGTCCCAACACAGGAGACTTGAGCCTAGACCGTTGAGCTGAAGAAACAACCTAAATGCAGGTACAAAGCGATGCTGCCCGCGACAGCAGCCACAGAACGAGGTCCACTGCAGCTGCGTGGAGCCCTGCCCCGGGTCCTGCACATGGGGGGGGGGGGGGTTTGGGGACACATCTGTCCCAGAGCTGAACTCAGAAAAGCTATCTTGTCGCTGTTCAGTCCGGTTACACGCAGTACCCTCACGCCCATAATGTCACACCCTATCCTCTCTCGCGATGTCCTACCCCTCACTAATGCCCCGCGCGATGTCCTACCCCTCACTAATGCCCCGCCCGAGGTCCTACCCCTCACTAATGCCCCGCCCGATGTCCTACACCTCACTAATGCCCCGCCCGATGTCCTACCCCTCACTAATGCCCCGCCCGATGTCCTACACCTCACTAATGCCCCGCCCGATGTCCTACCCCTCACTAATGCCCCGCGCGATGTCCTACCCCTCACTAATGCCCCGCGCAATGTCCTACCCCTCACTAATGCCCCGCGCGATGTCCTACACCTCACTAATGCCCCGCGCGATGTCCTACCCCTCACTAATGCCCCGCCCGATGTCCTACCCCTCACTAATGCCCCGCGCGATGTCCTACCCCTCACTAATGCCCCGCGCAATGTCCTACCCCTCACTAATGCCCCGCCCGAGGTCCTACCCCTCACTAATGCCCCGCGTGATGTCCTACCCCTCACTAATGCCCCGCGCGATGTCCTACCCCTCACTAATGCCCCGCGCGATGTCCTACCCCTCACTAATGCCCCGCGCGATGTCCTACCCCTCACTAATGCCCCGCGCGATGTCCTACCCCTCACTAATGCCCCGCGTGATGTCCTACCCCTCACTAATGCCCCGCCCGATGTCCTACCCCTCACTAATGCCCCGCGCGATGTCCTACCCCTCACTAATGCCCCGCGTGATGTCCTACCCCTCACTAATGCCCCGCGTGATGTCCTACCCCTCACTAATGCCCCGCGCGATGTCCTACCCCTCACTAATGCCCCGCGTGATGTCCTACCCCTCACTAATGCCCCGCCCGATGTCCTACCCCTCACTAATGCCCCGCGCGATGTCCTACCCCTCACTAATGCCCCGCGCGATGTCCTACCCCTCACTAATGCCCCGCGTGATGTCCTACCCCTCACTAATGCCCCGCGCGATGTCCTACCCCTCACTAATGCCCCGCGCGATGTCCTACCCCTCACTAATGCCCCGCGTGATGTCCTACCCCTCACTAATGCCCCGCGCGATGTCCTACCCCTCACTAATGCCCCGCGCGATGTCCTACCCCTCACTAATGCCCCGCGCGATGTCCTACCCCTCACTAATGCCCCGCGCGATGTCCTACCCCTCACTAATGCCCCGCGCGATGTCCTACCCCTCACTAATGCCCCGCGCGATGTCCTACCCCTCACTAATGCCCCGCGTGATGTCCTACCCCTCACTAATGCCCCGCGCGATGTCCTACCCCTCACTAATGCCCCGCGCGATGTCCTACCCCTCACTAATGCCCCGCGCGATGTCCTACCCCTCACTAATGCCCCGCCCGAGGTCCTACCCCTCACTAATGCCCCGCCCGATGTCCTACCCCTCACTAATGCCCCGCCCGATGTCCTACCCCTCACTAATGCCCCGCGTGATGTCCTACCCCTCACTAATGCCCCGCGTGATGTCCTACCCCTCACTAATGCCCCGCGTGATGTCCTACCCCTCACTAATGCCCCGCCCGAGGTCCTACCCCTCACTAATGCCCCGCCCGATGTCCTACCCCTCACTAATGCCCCGCCCGATGTCCTACCCCTCACTAATGCCCCGCCCGATGTCCTACCCCTCACTAATGCCCCGCCCGATGTCCTACCCCTCACTAATGCCCCGCCCGATGTCCTACCCCTCACTAATGCCCCGCGTGATGTCCTACCCCTCACTAATGCCCCGCGTGATGTCCTACCCCTCACTAATGCCCCGCGTGATGTCCTACCCCTCACTAATGCCCCGCGTGATGTCCTACCCCTCACTAATGCCCCACCTGAGGTCCTACCCCTCACTAATGCCCCGCGCGATGTCCTACCCCTCACTAATGCCCCGCGCGATGTCCTACCCCTCACTAATGCCCCGCGTGATGTCCTACCCCTCACTAATGCCCCGCCCGAGGTCCTACCCCTCACTAATGCCCCGCCCGATGTCCTACCCCTCACTAATGCCCCGCGTGATGTCCTACCCCTCACTAATGCCCCGCGCGATGTCCTACCCCTCACTAATGCCCCGCGCGATGTCCTACCCCTCACTAATGCCCCACCTGAGGTCCTACCCCTCACTAATGCCCCGCCTGAGGTCCTACCCCTCACTAATGCCCCGCGTGATGTCCTACCCCTCACTAATGCCCCGCGTGATGTCCTACCCCTCACTAATGCCCCGCGCGATGTCCTACCCCTCACTAATGCCCCGCGTGATGTCCTACCCCTCACTAATGCCCCGCGTGATGTCCTACCCCTCACTAATGCCCCGCGTGATGTCCTACCCCTCACTAATGCCCCGCGTGATGTCCTACCCCTCACTAATGCCCCGCGTGATGTCCTACCCCTCACTAATGCCCCGCGTGATGTCCTACCCCTCACTAATGCCCCGCGTGATGTCCTACCCCTCACTAATGCCCCGCGCGATGTCCTACCCCTCACTAATGCCCCGCGTGATGTCCTACCCCTCACTAATGCCCCGCGTGATGTCCTACCCCTCACTAATGCCCCGCCTGAGGTCCTACCCCTCACTAATGCCCCGCGCGATGTCCTACCCCTCACTAATGCCCCGCGTGATGTCCTACCCCTCACTAATGCCCCGCGCGATGTCCTACCCCTCACTAATGCCCCGCGTGATGTCCTACCCCTCACTAATGCCCCGCGCGATGTCCTACCCCTCACTAATGCCCCGCGTGATGTCCTACCCCTCACTAATGCCCCGCCTGAGGTCCTACCCCTCACTAATGCCCCGCCTGAGGTCCTACCCCTCACTAATGCCCCGCCAGAGCCCGTCACGCTCCTGTCTCCATCTTCCTCTCTGAAGGAGACCTGATCTCTCCTCTCTCCACTGACGCTCTCTGTCATGGAGCTCCTGGATCTCTGTTTGAGTCTGTCTTTTTCAGAAAACGCTTCAGCTCCTTCTGTAACACTGTAGGAAGTGTCTTGGGCGTTTTCCATTTTGCTAATGTCACAAATGTTTGTACAAACAAACTAAAAGTTGATCAAAACTGTCAGAAATGTGCGTTTGCTAAGACGGCGTCGCAATGTGAACTAAACCAACAGTCGGGCAGAAATGACCTGGACTCACCATAGCAACAGACCCCAGTAATCCATATGGCGCAGGAAGGAATGTGTCATGTGACTTTGGAAAAGTCACTTGACACATTTTGGAATATGATCTGTTGCTAGTTTGCAAGGTAGATTCCACTTTCCCAGGTCAAAGGTCATGGTACATTACACCAACGTGGCTAAAACTAAAAATTGTAAATGGTCTCAACTTATAAAGCGCTTTTCCACCTACTCAAAGTGATTTACAGCAAGGATCATACACCGATGTACGTAGACACTGGGGGCAATGTGTCTTGCCCAAGGACACAACGACAGTGTGCACTTTCAGGAGGTGGGATTCGAACCCCCGACCTTCCGATCATGAGACGACCCGCTCTACCAGCTGCACCTCTGTCGCCCCTATAATAATGATTTCTCTCAAAAGGTGCTCCATCTCAAAGCGCTAAAACTCAATTAAAATGAACACTGCATGAGTGCATCTAGTAGTTGTGGTAGGCCGGGCTATAAATAACACATTTCTTGAGGGAGGACCCCAAACCCCCCTTCAGAGTGCCCTCCCACACTTTCAGTATGTTCTGATGGTCATGTGGGGTGGTGCCAAACCCCCCCTGATCCATATGCAGCTCGTGATGTGCTCAGTCATGTAGATCGTAGACTTGCTTTTGGCTTAGAATTTAATATGATTACGAGACACTATCGCCATGAAAAGGCCCCCCAGCTCGGGACCGACCAATGTCTCACTCCAAAGTTTGGTGAAAAGTTGGCAGCCCTGGAGCCGTGCATTAGACGGTTATAATGCACTTCGTGTCGTGCATTATAACCGTCTAATGCACGGCTCCTCGCTGTTTAATCTTTACTTAACCTTCCATTTTTGTCAACAAAATCCAACTGGAAATAGAAATATTTCGTTGTAGCTTTGTACCTCACTTGTATCTAGTGCTACAGTCGGTCATGTTCTGTAAAAACCATTCTGTAATAACATTTCTGGTTGAGATGAAAATATTGTTGATTTGATGAATGAATGTTTACAGCGGTGTCCGTGAGTAACCACAGCTTCCTGGCCCAGTTCTGTAAGGACCACCACATGGGGCGGGTGGTGGTGGGCCCCGAGGTGTTCCCTGTCTGCCGGTGAGTGTTCCGGCGCCCTCAATGTGTCTGTGAGGGTAGATTAATGACCCTTCAGCCCGCCCTCAAACGCTCCTGTCCCCGTCTCCTGCGGGGATAGTGGACGACCTCACCGCGGCCGGAGTGCCCTGCTTCAGCTCCTCCGCTGAAGCCTCTCAGCTCGAGGCCAGTAAAAGCTCCTCCAGAGCCTTCATGGAGGGCCACAGAAATACCCATGGCCCACCCCCGACCTGAAGAGGCCTGCAAATACGATACACGATGAAGTCAGGTATGAAAGCTAAAGAGTTTAACCAGAGGCTTAGTTTCTTATTTGGTGTCCTGCACCTAAAGGTGCCTGCCCAGACCGATTGGGCTTATAAGACACAAAACTGTAGGCAGACATCAGAAAAACATGAAACAAAGAGTGCACTCTGACCAAGCGCTTATTAAAAACTTAGACAAATAAAAAGGCTTATACTTGAACAAAATGAAGCCGCTCCTCCTCTGACAGTTCAAACAAATGTACAGCAACATCAGACAGTTTACAAAATAACTGCCTTCTCAGATCATGATACAAACGACAATAAAACACAAAATGAAATTCGTTTTCAATATCATTTAACTGACACAAACCACATGTCCGCTCCTCCTCTGGGACCGAGTGGAATCGACCCGTCTCCAGAGCCAGGGGCAGAGTCCCAGACCTCAGCTGAGCACAGACCGACCTCTGACCTCAGGCAGGTTCAGGGTCACATAGGCTCAGGAGCAAAATGATCTTTTAGCAAAATCTAAAGCTCTGGCTCAAGACATCATTCAACCATTTATGTTGATACTTTTCGAAGTAGACTTTTTTCATTTCCCCAACATTGCATCTTAACTTGGTTCCCAACCCATGTCCCCGTCCAGAGCAAGCTTAGGGGTGACTTTGTGTACACCTAGAAAATACCTGCATTGAACGTTTTCACTGTTGTTTGTACAATAACCCCAGACCCCAGCACCATAGTCCAACACAGGACAAACACAAGATCTGTACAGCTCAGTGTAGGTCTTATAACCTAGATCACGACACACCTTAACTTTATTTATAACGGCCTCGAGAGCTCCACCTGTGGATTTACATTGTTTATTTCACTTATCCGGGCTGGGGAATGGAGTATTTGCTCGTGACCATTGTGGCTAGATTTTCACCAGGCCAGCAGCACTCTAGGCTTCCCAAATGCTGACAAGTATGAAGCACTGTGGTAAACCTTTTATTGCGTGCCTGGGCACAGCTGTGGCTCCGACAGCCCTCATCCATACACATCCTAAACTCATTCTCTGCCGGCGCTAAATGACCCTCAAAGACACATTTATGCTGTTTATCCGCCGCACAGCGTCTGCTCCAGATGTGAGGTCTTGTGGCGCGTTCACTGACTTCCCGTTTGTGTGTGTAAATGTGTGTCCATGTGCAGGGCGTTGTTCCCAGTGCTGGTGCTGAAGGCGAGCGGGCCGGTAGTAGGAGTAGGAGGACAGTGATTGGGAAGCGGCTGGAGCATATATTATTATAGCATGTATTATTTTCTATCTAATTAAGCTCTTTAGCGATTTACTTTATATTGATCATATTTGAGGGATTTTTTCTCAGCCTTGTTTAAGTTTAAGGTTTTTTTTCCCCCACCTTGGATTCTCAGTTTCTCCCTCTTGAGACTTTCGTTTACAACTATTGGATGGCGAGCTTCCCAACCACTGTCACCTGTTGCGCGGTAGGATAAACAAACCTTTTCTGTCTCACTGGATTACGTACTGAACTCTTTGCCACCACAATATTAAAGAGGGGGTATTCTGCTTTTTTCAGTCCCATAGCTCCAGTCTATATCTCACTACAATGATGACAAACCTTCTGTTGGTCTGTAAATGCAGTAAATTAGAATAACTGCCTTGTATAAAATGTCTCTCTCAAAATGGCTGTAGTGAATGTCTTGAAATAGGCCTCTGTCTCTTTAAGAACCTCTGAGCCTTCAGACACGCCCCCTCCACACGCTGTCTGTGGCATCAGTGGGGAGGGGGTTCTGCTGAGGAGCAGTGGTTGGTTACTCGGCTGGTGACCAAAGCTCGGGGGCGTCTCCAGGAGGTGGGGGCGTTCCTAGGAGGACTCAGGCAAACCTATCCCTAAAATGGCCGCCATCAGAGTTTTTACAGATTACTCAAAAATACGTGAATGTGCTAAGGCAACACTTCAGGCATGTTTTTAATGAGGGAACGACAGAATAACATGATGTAAAGCTTGAAAAAGTCGATTTTGCATAATACCCCCCTTTAAGGAAACCATACCTTGACTAAACAGTGAAACCATTGCTGTTTTTTGTTGTGTTGTCATTTGTTTTAATGTTAACTCTACCTATTCATATAACTATAATTAATATCAAACTAAACAAATACTTTTTATTATTCCATGTGTAAATTTTGTGACTCTGGTAAATGTAAAAACCCTTAGATGGACAGAGGCAGGAGGCAAGGGATCAGTTTTAGTGAGTTTATTTTCTCCAGTCTTTGTTCGTTTACGTTTCTTTTTGCCTTCAGAGCAAGAAGCGTAGTTTCTTTTGATTTCTTTTTGCCTTTAGGGCATGAGACATGGTTTTATCTCTGAAACAGAGGAGATGGAACAATTAGAAATCACATTAAGTCCAATATGAGTTAACAAAGCAACAGAAATAAGGTCTGGTCAAAACATAGTAAAACTAGGTGAGACATGGATAAACGAACATATGGTTAACAAAAGGAACATGAACTTACAGGACGCATGCTCAGCATGAAGGCAGTGAAATGACAGATTAATGGAGTGCAGGGTCATATATAGGTGGATGATTGCTGATCATCAGCAGGTGGTGGAGGGCGGAGTGAACAGGGAAGGTGTGCTTGATTTATCCACCATCTAGGTGGATGTTCAGGGACTCCTTGGATGATGGGAATTTCTCACACCATGCCTCCTTAAACCATAATATCTTGAACTTTTCAATACAATTTCTTGAACTGTAGTGACTGTGTCCTGAGTTCATTTCGCACTCTTGGCTCCGTGGCTGGACTATTTCTGGTTGATCGCTACACCTTCGGCTGCAGTCAGCGCCTCGCCCTATAGCGCTACATTTGCACCAGATTTAGTTTGAACTAGTTTCCATCAGCAGTCCCTGAGCAGGGGAATTACAGCACAAAATGTACAATCTAAAATGTATTCAACCACTCAAATACAACTATTCATTCATTCAACCATTCACCTATTACAGCCATCAGTCCATAATCATGCTAAAATTATGATCATATTTAAATTCACAGTTATCAGTGCTGACATGACTGGTTTTCCAACAGCACTTTCCTTGTATTGCGAGAGAAATCCTTCAGGTCTCAGTTTCAGTTTCAGACTGTGAGAGTTTGTTCCATTCTTTGACATTTCAATGAGAAGGATGTCTGCACAAAGGCTGGGTTACGTTTAGGCCTTACTCTGCAGTCATTGCGACTCGTGGACCTGGAGCTCCGAGTTCAGAACAGAGCTGGAAAAATGTTTTCGGTGGTGGAGGCGCAGTATTATTCAACATTTTAAAAACTACTGGCACATTGCCGTACACAATTATATGATCAAAGTTTAACAGGCTGTATTTTCCATGAATCAGAGAGTGATGGTGTCTCAGTGGCTTTTGAACACTTTAACACAGACATTTTATTTTTGTCTCACTCGTCTGTGACCAACAAGAAATGCAGTAATTAATATGAGGAATTATCATTGCCTCCAAGTACATTTTAGCAGCATCATGAGTCAGTGTATTCCTAAAAAAAACTATTTTAGAATGTTGCAGATTTTATTTACATGTTTTTAAAAACTAAACTATTCCTCCACTACTTTTCTTTGACTCTGGTTTACATAAATGCACGGGTGTTTGAGTTTTGGTACATTATTGTAGCAATGTGAGTGAGGCAGAGGAAAGCCAGTTTGAGATGTTTCCCATGACATTGGTTAGTTTGTTGGCTACACTGGCCGTATCACTTCACCATGTACGTAAACTACAGTCTCGTCTGCGTACAGCTGTATGTCCACCTCACCACACACCAAAGGTAGATTGTTTATGTAAAACGCAAACAGCAACTGTCCAAGAACAGAGCCTTGTGGGACACCCATGTCATTAGCCTTAGATGTTGAT
This sequence comes from Gobius niger, assembly GCF_951799975.1. Taxonomy (NCBI): domain Eukaryota; kingdom Metazoa; phylum Chordata; class Actinopteri; order Gobiiformes; family Gobiidae; genus Gobius; species Gobius niger. The sequence goes on from NC_136874.1 coordinate 17,154,021, forward strand.
GGCTTACTTCAATTAATCCATCAATGGTTTTGTATAGCCTAACATCACAACAGGAGTTGCCTCATGTAAACCCCACTGACTTACACGTAGTTTTTCAAAATGGAAAGGACCCTCCTGATCAGCAGCCCGGCGCTCCGTGGCGCTGGTCGATAAGGGAATGGATTTCTCCCCATATTTGCTTCGACTGTGTGACAGTCCAGACTCATCTTTCATATGAACATCCCATTAACTCCTGCAGCTTGTTTGGACTCAGAATATATTAAACACATAACTGATAATGTTTTTTTCATAATTATGGGACATTTAGTCTCTTTGACAAACATTTTCCCATTTGACATCAAACCATAATTATCCCCTTTCATTTTTATCTGAAGAGAAGCCCATAAACCACCATTACTGTCCAAAGCGCCGCATTTATTTCTACCCAGCAATTAAGTCTGTTTCAATAAAAGTGGATTTAGGAGCTTTTAACCTTCTTAATCGAGCAATTACAGCTTTCTCTGGGGTGACTGGCAGCCTTTCAACCACGTCTCGGTCAAAAGAAGCATTTTAGAAGTTCTTTTGTGCTGTATGGACAGTAAGTACTTCTCTCATCAGTTTTTAGGTATCGTTTAGATCGGTCCGGGGTCTGCAGAAATATCTGGAAGTTCCCATCAATTCCCAAAGTATGTCTTTTTGAATTGTTTGAATGAACATGTGAATGGGTGACTGTTTCCTTGATGGATGAAGTGCTCTGAGCGCCTAAAGCAGGTAGAACAGCGCTATACATATATATTTATTCTTTGTGATCACAACAATTAACACAAAATCAAGCAAACTCTGATCATGTAAACACTGGAAACAAACAGAAAGAGAATACACATTACAATGGCTAAAACAATTTTAATCGTACATCTAAAAACATTTAAAGTGCTGCATGCCTGAGGCGTGGTTCTCCGACGCCCAGTCACTCAATCACCCAAACACTCAGTCTTCATGATAAGACCCTGCCATACATAAATGCATTAAAAACACGAGTTACCACATACAAACAATCACAGTATTATCACGATATTTACCAGATTGTCAGGCACAACTAAAACACGTTCTGATCACGAAAGACACTCCGGCACTCTGATACCTGCTTAAGGCCCTGTCCATACGAAGTCAATCTGAGGACCAAACGCAAAGATGTTTTATCAACCCAGTGCATCGTCCATACGAGCCCGACGTTCTGGGGTCTGTAAGAAACATTTTCCAAACTAGCTCCGAGAGTGGAAAGATCTCAAAACACCGTTTATGTGGCGCCGTTGTTACGACGTCTCTTTTACTAAAACGATGACATCACAGCTCCAGAGTGGTGTCTGTGATCCGTAATCTACTGACCTTAGAATGAGTTTTCCTCATGGATCTATGATGGTTTGACTCCGCTCCTCTTTGCTCCACTGCCGTCCACAAGCCACGGGTGACAAGTCGAAAAACACGAGTCAGTCTGTGTTTTTGGACTGACAGTAAAAGTAAAGGTTTTTACGTCTGAAGAATAAACTCTCCTCCTCGTCTCTTCTGTAGATCCTAAATCCTTTAATCACTTTCATTTTCACTGTTTACTTTCCACTAAAGTTTACTGCACATGCGCCTCTGCATCTATTATCTGTGTTAGCGTCGCAGCGCCTCACACAGGCCTGGAAGATGAATTGCGCCGTTTTTACAGACCTGAGCCGACCCATGTGGACGCACATATTTACTGAGCTGCTTCAGGCTTACAAAGAAAGTTTCTGAAAATATAAGTGTTTTGTTTTCGTGTGGATTTCGCCTAAAAGTCCTTTATTAGATGGACATGCCGACGCGCTTCGGTCACGTTCGACCTTTTTCAGAGCATACAATTAAAACAGTGGCTCAGGTCTGCTTAATATGCCACAGTCTCAGTCACATGATGTGATAAAGCTTCTGGTTTAAAACTAAAAAGCCATATGTGATCCAAAAACAAACAAGAACAATTTCAATGATTTTTCAGTTAACCTCTTAACCCACGCCTTAACCAATCACACATTATCCAGTTTGGCATGACCCAAATCTGTAAGGAAAAAAAGAGCGACAACAATGTGCCGGTAAAACAAACAAGAGACAAAAACGCCACTAAAGAGTGATGAAAAAGCAAAAAAGATCAACAAGAAAGCCACGAAAGACCCACAAAAAAGTGGCAAAAATGCAATGAAGTCAAATGTAGTGTTTCTATGGCCTATAGGCTGTGAGCTCCAGTCCAGAAGCTTTTAGATTTGGGTATATTGGTGTTTAAAGGGATATTTCAGGATTTTTGACATACGGCCTCATTTCCTAGTTATCCAGAGTGTTGCTGATTTATGGAGATATATATTTTTTGTAATTCATGCAGTTCTTATATTTGAAGAGTTACGTGGTGCTAGGCTAATGCAAGGCCAGTGGATTTCTATGGTATCAGCTAGCCTGCATTAAAAACAGTGTGACCCGCTCCACAGAGCACCTGAGGCAAATCACTTATAACACCAGACTAACCATATAAATGTCTGTGTCCATAGAATATTTTTTGGAATATAACTGACCTTGCATCACATGAATGATGGCATTTTGAGGGACTATTTTCTAGCAGATCACTCCGCCGCTGCATAGCTTATACAACCACGAAGCTGATGCTGCTCAAATATAAGTTCTTTTAAATGCAAAATGGTTAAAATGATTCTATGGACACAGACATTTATATGGTTAGTCTGGTGTTATAAGTGATTTGCCTCAGGTGCTCTGTGGAGCGGGTCACACTGTTTTTAATGCAGGCTAGCTGATACCATAGAAATGCGCTAGCCTTGCATTAGCCTAGCGCCACGTAACTCTTCAAACATAAGAACTGCTTTAATTCCAAAAATATATCTCCAGAAATCAGCAACACTCTGGATAACTAGGAAATGAGGCCCTATGTCAAAAATCCTGAAATATCCCTTTAAGTCCAACCTCTCACTCGCCTGGGTCTGACTCTACAGCGAGTGCCGCTGTCAGCTCCTTCCATGCTCTGTCCAAGTGTCCTTTTTCTGCTTCTGGATCTTTCCCCCACTACAAAAATACTTGAAATGTCCTTGAATTTGAGTCAACAAATCTGTCCACAGGGCAAGATATTTAGGCTTAACAATGAAAAGTGCTGCTTTGAGGACGGTGATTTCTTTGATCTTAAATTAAGTGTAGATATCTTTCCCAAAGGACTGATTTGTTGAAATTAGACTCTCTTTTTCAAGGACAAAAGAACTTATTACAAGAAAATGTCACTTATTTTAAGATTTAAGTCTTTTCATTTTAGTCTGCAACAATCACAAACAAATGCCGGCACAATCCTGGAGGGACTGATTATTTTAAAGCCATGAAACCTGAAATGGTAATATTAGCTGGGGAATAGTAAATAATGTGCAGCGCTGGAGCTTTGTAGAAATGGAAATATACAGTAGCACAGGTTAAAGTAGGCGTCCTGCTGCTCGTGTGACTGGGGGAGCCCGGAGCTGCTCCAGGACATCAGAGCGAGGACACATGTGGTTAGCCTGACTTCAGGTGAGCTTCGCATCTTTTGAAAAAGTGCCTCCGGTTAGTTAAGTTACGGTTATCTTGGAAAAAGTTTGAGCTAGTTTTACGTCGTCGCAGAGAAACAATCGGCTTTAGGATGCTGCTGCGTAGATATCCAATCCATTAAACAACTTTCAGTTCAAATTCAACATAAATCAATAAGAAAATAAAAAAAATGAGAAAATGTTACATGACAGAACTGAGTAAATGGTCTCAACTTATACAGCACTTTTCCACCTACATTAGGAACTCAAAGCGCTTTACAGCAAGGAACCACTCACCCATTCATACACAGACACTAGGGGCAATGTGGATCAAGTGACAGTCTGCACCTTCAGGAGGTGGGACTCGAACCCCCGACCTTCCGATCAGGAGACGACTTGCTTTACTTTCTGCGCCACTGTCGCCCCAGAGGTAAATGTTACTCTCTTTGTTACTCTCAGTATTTTACACCTGCAGGTTGTGTTCTTCTGAGTTGGTGCAGCCGAAATGTGGACGAAAACTGTCCCAAAGTTCAGGTCTTCTCTCTCAGCACAGATGAACCAGGGTCACATGACTCACAAAGGCATCTGAAAGTGGGCACAGTGTTCAGAACGATGAGCTGGATGTGGGTCAGATGAAAGGTCTGTGAATAACACGAATGTAACATCACTTCAGACGATGATCAGGGGAAACATTAGTGCATTTTATCCCAGGTGCTGAGGCCTCTGCTCAAGTCAGACCAGTATGAGTATCAACACTGTCCTCCAGCGCCCCCGTGTGGCACCAGCACAGCTCTGCAGTCACCGTGGTTATGGCCAGTGCACTTGTGTATTTTTTTTCGTAGAATAGTTTTGCCACTGAGCAGTAATATGTTCATCACACGACTTGTATACGACCAATACAGGTTCACTTCACTGGCACGTTACCAGCACAAGCACAGACTTCTATGAGAACAGAAATGTTGTTTTATGTGTTTAAATGACCTTTATTCTCTAAATGAATAGTCTGTTTTGTCGTAGATGTCAGACAAAACAGACAGGGTTCCAGCTGATTTTTGACATAGATTCTCATTTAGTAATAATCCAGAGTGTAATTCATGCAGTTCTTATGTTTGAAGAGTTACGTGGTGCTAGGCTAATGCAGGGCTAGCACATGTCGGGTGCTACCGATGTTCCCCGGGTCCGATGTTCCCCCACTTGTATTGACGGGGGAACATCGCTTGCCTGGCTCTGCCATACTCTTCCCTGTCCATTCCACGCAGGGAGTTAGTCTGGTCACGGAGCAATTGGAGCAGTTTGAAGGGGCGGGGCCTAACGCGCACAGATTGTCAGTGAAATAAACCAATTAGCGATTAGCAGACGTGACGACAGCTGTGTCCAATTAAAAAAAATATGAAGTGAATATAAACTCACGCGGAGAACGCGAGGCAAAATCCTTCACTACTTCATCCAATGATTAGTTTTGGCTGATGTTAACGTTAATTGAACTAAAAACATAGCGGTGCAGCGAGTGACGTAGCCTTCTCATTTCTCTGTGACGGTCGTGATTGGTTCGGCCTTAGCCGTGCGTGGCCACACCCACCTTCTTTCTGCACGAAAGAAGGTGGGTGTGGTTTATAATACTAGAACATCGGACCCGGGGAACATCGGTACCTCGCATATTAAAAAGTCCGATGTTCCCCGGGTCCGACTTCAACAATGAGACAAGTCCCGCTGTTCCCCGCCCCCCCTTTTGATGTTCGCATTTGTTCCTCCAGCGGCGCGAATACAGTTCAACGTCATTCAGTGTCAGTGGCCTCAGTGAGGCCTCTCAGAGCGTCTGATGGCCAAAGCACAGTGTGTAATGCGCGCATGACAGGCGGCGGCACTGGGAGAGGAGTGAGGACGCAATGCGCGTTGCCCCATTCGTAAAAAGATCCCTAATTTAATGTGTATAAGGCTGGAGTGCAGCCATCAGAAAAGACTGAGAGTTAGGAGCGGCTATGGCACGAGCCGCTGCACTTGGCTCTCCGCACGCCGTACGATGGACTACGCTGGGGCTCACGGACAATCACAAGAAAAAAACATGGATTTACGCACGATCGAGCTACAACAACGAACCAATCAAGCAGGTTGCGAGGATGAACGGGGGAGATCTGTTTACAAAAAACAAAAGCGGCTGTGGGTGAGTTTGGTGTTGCTAATTTTACTTTTCTTGCCTGAACTGTGACACGTTCTTATTCTGAGGTTGTACAAAAATGTTGTAGACTATTACAATGCGAGGTCTACAAGACTTATAATATGTTATAAAGTAGCCTAATCAGTGGGCTGGTTATGAGTGAAACCAAGCCGCTTGTTGCTCCTTTGTCCGTACAGGGCCGCTCTGTGCCAAGCGGTGAAGAGAGAGCCGGGGCGAGTGTTCACTGCTTGCATCGGTTAAAAGAGTTTACAGCAGGACTTTAATTGTAAAGGCGACGCGCAGTCCGGGAACACCGGGCCCTCCGGCGGTGGTACGGGGGAACATCGGGCCGACCCCGCACAGGGTCTATGGTATCAGCTCGCCTGCATTAAAAACAGTGTGACCCGCTCCACAGAGCACCTGAGGCAAATCACTTATAACACCAGACTAACCATATACATGTCTGTGTCCATAGAAAAACACTACTTCTCCTCTGGCTCATGCCGTATGGTGCTTCTTGTTTGTTTGGGCCGAGTGCTTCCCTGGGATTGACCTGACAGGCGCTGCAGCTGTGCCGTCCAGATTTTTTTCCAGACTGTGACAGGACTGGCCAATTCTCCACGATTAAAACACACCACGCGATTATCGTGATCGACCTTTATTAAATTCACGATTAGATTATTTAGATTTAACCTGTTTTTGAAGGATTAAATATGTTTCATTTAGTTTCAAGTGAACTGCATGTCGTGTGTTCTAAAGGAAATGTCAACATGTACTTTAGGTATTACTGAAATGTACATGTTTAAGTTGGATTCAGGTATGAGGAGGTTTCTACAACAGTTTTTCATTGAGCCACATCTGAATCATTTGACTAAAAAGACCACAGTGCAATGAGCCCATGTGGACAGCAGGTGGCGCCATTGCACAGTTTAAAATCACCATGTTTCATGCTAATATTTATTTATTGCTGGGTTGCAGGTTCTAGAATGGGATGATGTCATCGGACCCAAGGGGGGGAGGGGGGGCAGGAGCCAGTTTTTCCTATTAACAGCATTACACTTTCACAAGTCGTAGCTAAAAAGAAAATATATCAATTTTAAAAAAAAAGATCATTAATATCAGTCACTGGGTCCATGATCTCTCTGTACAAGACCAAACATTTCCTCAAAAACAAAATAATTTTTCCTCTATATAATAGTCTAGGCCTTTAGAATGCTGTGATGTCGCCTGCAACCCAGCAATAGAGTAGAGCAAGGACGCTCACAGCCAAGAGGAAGAAACAACAAAGAAGAAACAACACGGTTCCTGATGAAAGTCCGAGCTCGAAACGCCCCATCACTTGTTGATGCAGAAAAAATACATGTTTTTTTCTGTTTGGCTTTTTGGATCTACTCGATGGTGACACGTTTCTGGTCCAGCTCCACCTAAAATACTTTAACTCATGTGCAATAAGGTCTGTGCAAAACGATGCAATAATCTCTGTATCAGCTTCAGAACCGCCCGCACAAGGACTGATATTTTACATTAATAGTCTGTTCTAATTCTATTGTTTTAATGTTTATACTTTTAAAGTACCTTGAAGGTTGTTTTTTTTACACTCATTGTACATAAGGTTCTATCTACTATTTCATTGTTTATGGGTGATATAAACGTTGACTGGAATTCTATGAATTGCTCACAGAAATGTAAACTTGAGGCATGTGCTGCTGCCTGTGGTCTAACTCAGCTGATGAACAAACCAACCAGAATAATGAAACTGTTAAATCCTATTGTATTGACCACATGTTTACTAATGTGGACGAGCGTTGTTCAGAAACACGGTCAGTGCCAGTTGGTTTTTCTGATCATAACCTCATAGTAAAGGTTATAATAAACAAGAATACTGCAGCTAAGTAAACTCCTCAGATTACATGTAGACGATCATACAAACACTTTAGTTCTGAGTATGTGAAATAAGAAAGCTGAACTGGGTAAATGTTTTATCAGAGAATAATCCTGAACTACTGAAGTTTGAATCGATACTATTGCCTGTGGTAGAGAAGCATGCACCTCTCAAGAAACACACAGTTAGAAAACAAAGCTGTCCATGGCGAGAAAACGAGCTGAAGGAAAGTATGGAGAAAAGAAATCACTCAAAAGTAGAAGCAATATCATCAGGAAATGAATCAGACTGGCAGAATTATAGAAGATTGAGAAATCTGGTGACAAAAATGAGCAGAAAGAAGAAAAGGCTTTATTATGAAAACAAAATGGAAACTTGTGGATCCGATAGTAAGAAAATATGGAGAACCCTGAAGGAATTAATTGGGGAAAAAAGAAGCTAATGGTTAGTTTTTTGGAAAAAGATGGTCAGTTTTTCACTAAACCTAATGAAATTGCAAATAATTTAAACAATTACTTCATTAACAAAACATGTGATTTAAGAAACCATATGCAGGTCACTTTGAATAATAGTATTCCTTTATACTAAATACAATTATGAAAGAAAAAACCTGTGAATTTAAATTGCAAAATGTAGGTATAGAGGATGTAGCAGTTGCACTCAAATCTCGGTCAGTGTACTTTTGGGTATTTGGATTTTCTTTATAGGAATGAAAATAAAAAATGGAAAAACAAGTTGTTTTTCAATTTTGGTTTGCAAATAAAAAAAACAAAAATGAAAAAAACAGCCATTTTTAGTTTTGTATCCAATCGAATTAAATGTTGTTTTTAAACATGAAGCTGATTTTCACGTTTGCATTGTATACTGAATAAACAAAAAGTAAATGAAGACACAAACCAAAAACGCCTCATTTTTCGTTTTAAGTAACCGGACGTTGTCATATTTGTGCGCCAAGAGCGCCAAAATACAGTTCACTGACCGACCATGGATCTATTATAATCCCTGACCGAGACATTGGACCGGGACCACGCGAGCAGCAGCTGTATGAGTAGTTTATTATATCCATTTCTATTTAAATAAAAATGGAATCTAAAATGAATGAAATAACATTAAAGCAGTTCTAAGTAACTCTTGCCCCTAGTGGTCATAAACGTAACTGCAGGTCTCGTAGCAAGTTACGATTTGTTAACTTTTGTCCTGGATACATGTATGAAGTCCAGAGAGCAATACCGCATAACCACGAGAAGGCCTGCAGAATTGCTGTATAACCACTACAAATTGGGCATCACTCATTTGCGCAATGTTACTTTTGCGCTTTCTGCCCGAGTAGAGACCAGCCCAAACTCCACAACAAGTAACTATTCCCTCCCCTAGCACGGAGAGAGGGGACGGGCGGCATTTCATCCCTCTCTCTCTTCCTCTGTCTCCACAGGAACGGTTCCCTCTAAGCTGCGCTCGTGCGCAATTGCGCACGGCTCCCGTGTTGTCTGGGCACAAAATAAAACATAGCTAGCATAACATAGCATAGATATGATAGAGGAATATTAACGCTCTGAGAGCGGAGGATATAGAAGCTGCAGTTACGCATAAGACCTGGGATGGCAGTAAAATGACCAACTTGCATCTAGTCTCTAGCGTTAGTACGAATCTGACCAATCAGGGAGTCGATATGCAAATGTAGCCTTTCCCACCCTTGGAAACATGCATTTGCTGGCGCGCCTTTGCCTGGTTGGACGTGTGGTAGGCAGGGATCTAGTTCAAGTGTTACCCTGAGACGACGGAGTTTGGGGATTATGGATCATTACGTATCAGAAATCAGAAAAGAGTAAGTGTGCGAGAAGACGACATGACACCGAACAAAATTGGGAGACTTTTCCAAGTAAGTGTTTCTCAAATTAGCAGGTGGAGCTTGAGCTTTGCTAACCATGAGGCCACTTTATTGGCTAATGCTAGCGAAGGCTAATAATGCTGTCATCTACTGTATTTCTGATACCCCTGAAAGTTGACATATTTTGTGAATCACTTTCCAGGTATCTCCCTCAAATATATATTTAATGGACAGCTCAAATGTCGCACTATTCCCATCGCCAACTGGAGAGTTCCACACGTATGACCAAACACGTGGGGGGCTATATGAGGTACACGGACAGGATGTTGGTAGCGACGGATCAGTTTCTTCCAAAGCTCCTCTGCCTGGTTCCTCGGCAGCAGACAATGGCACACAGCGGTTCGCATTTTGGCCTGCTACTGCCGCCACCACCAGCACTTCTGTGGTACCTCCAAAGGCAGTAATGGCGCGCTCATTTCAGAGGTAGATGTTTTACAGCTTTATTGATTATTCATAATTATCTTTGAGTATGGCAACTAACCATATATATATATATATATATATACGTTTATTTATTTTGAATTTTAGATCCGTTTTTATGGCGGATTTGGTAAATGGTAAAGTCATTCCCAGCAGAATGCTATGCATACGCTTCACAGAGGCAGACGCCAATGTACCAGGAATCCTGGGGAAAGTACAGGAAGCCCTTGGAAACTATGACCCCTTGATCCTGACTGACGCCCAAGGGAATGAGATCCTCGATACTGAGGGGACAAGAGGTACCAGTACTTTATACTTTGCAATTTAACGCTTCCTTACCAGTACTTCACGCTACTGTGATTATCCAATTAAGCCTATATATATATATATATTTTTTTTTTTGCCCTACAACATTAGCAATATGTAAAAAAAGAAACTGCAATGACTAACATAGCTTTACATCAATGCCTTGTGTACATTCAATGCTCACTCGTAATTTTCCCACTCCTTCAAGCTCTATTTATTGGAAACCAAGTGCAAGAAAAGTAATGGCCGTCGCAGAAAAGGAGTTTGCTGATCTCCAGAGTGGCAAACGAAAGAGACCAAGGTAAGACTTTTTCTTCTTTCTTTCAGATACCAAACTTTTGTTCCTGTACTTTATTGTACATTGGTAACATGCCTCTTGTATTTTGCAGGAAATCTGATGAAGTGGCTGCCATGCAAGACGTGCATGAAAAAATTGAGGGACTTTTACTGGCAGCCCAGTCACTGCAAGATGTTACTGCGAACATAAAAGCTCTAAGTGACCATGCTGGTGGTACCCGTGTGTACATTTTAAATGAGATCCAAGCAGAGAAAGTTAAGGAGGCCTTCTGCTGCAGTGTGTGCAAAGGTATTATAAAGTTTGTGTGTAGTAGTTTTTCCTTCTTTTTTCTTATTACTGTATAATTTTGGGGAGCTCATTGTCAATGTGTTTGCAGGTCGAGTAAAGGAGCCCCTTTTTACAACTTGCTGTAGGTCAATAATAGGATGCAATGAGTGCATTCAGCAGTGTCTTCAAGAGGAGAGAACTTCTCTGCCAACACCTCTCTTGTTGCTGGTCTTACAGATGCATTGCAGTCATTGGAAATAATGACATGTGTGGAGCAGTAAGGTCAAGCCGTTTGCAGTTTGTTATAGTTCTTACAGCTTGTATTTTATTAGGTGTTGTTGAAAAACATTGTTGCATCGGGATTTCAGATTTACATTTTTCAAAATGTAACCGTTACGAAATTTGAACAAATACCTTTTATATAAAGCTTTGCTAATTTCACTATACCATTTGAAATAGTTAATGTTATTCTAAAAAGAAGTGTGCTTTCCCATGTCCTGCCATTTCAACTGGTATGTTAAAGTTGAATGTTTCTGCACACATGAAGCCGGTGCGGTTCAATTGTGCTGTCCTTTTTCAAAATAAAAGGAGTGCTTTTCTATTTTTGCATTACTTGTGCTTACCATGCTGTGTTTCATTCTGTGATCTTATGTGAACTGAAGTTAACCTGTAGGTTATGGTGCAGTACATCCATTTGACTCATCAGAAAACATAGTTCTGAAATCTGGAGTTTTAGAGCTAAGATGGGGACAGAATACTTATAGGAACTAGAGATATGTAAAATGTATTGGGTAATTTGAATCAATCTTGCTAACATCTGTAATATCAGTTCAGTCAGCATTGAGTTAATGTTTTTGGATGAATGTAACACATTGATACCTACTTCTGGCGAGAAAAAACAAACTGCAATCAAAGTTTTCAATCGTGATAATTGCAACCTATGGTTACAAAAATGTAGAGAAAGTCTGTACACTTCTATAGTGAACTGCAGCTGATTTGTAAACAGAAATGAACAAACTTGGATATTTTGCAGTTTTCACAGTGGGCTATTTGTTTTCCGTTATTGTATCCTTTCATGTATTTTACGTTATTTAGCAAAAACAGACTAATCATTTGAATAATCCTACATTCGAGCACTACTGTACAGATGCTCGTCATATAATTAGAATATCATGAAAAAGTTCATTTATTTCTGTTATTCAACTTCAAATGTGAAACAATGCAATATACAATATAAACTCAATACATGCAAAGTGACACATGTCAAGCCTTTGTAATCATTTGGATGATTATGGCTTACAGTCCATTTTCAAAATACTCTTAAGTCTATGAGATTTTGAATTTGGGGTTTTTACAAGCTGAGCCATAATGATCAAAATTATAACAAATAAAGGCTATACATTTATCACTTTGCATGGAATAAGTTGGATAATAGAAGTGAATGCACTTTTTCCAGGATATTCTAATATACGAAGAGCACCTGCACATCTGAAAGGAAGAGTTGTCACTCTCACACAATATTCTGTGTTTTTGATATTAGCAATAGCAGTGGCTGTTTAAAAGGAGCATAATCTTTGTTTACAGTTCTAGAGTATATATCTGAAACGTCTGGATACGCCTCTGCAAACACATTATCCACAGCAAGTTTGTCATGTTCATTTGCAAATGGGTCAACGCTGATCCCACTTCTTGATGATAAAGGGCTGCTGCTTCATCTGAAGATGAACTGGGATTCTTTGGGGACACCCATCGACAGCCAGTTGGTTTGGAACTCCCTTTCCTGACAAAGAAAAGAATTTGTCTTCACACGTTTCATATACTACTGACTAACTAGTCACATGATTATATTATACCTGGAATTCTATGGCAATTCCAAGAAGCAACCAGTCTTTCAAGACCAATTTTGCTCAACTGAACTGTCAGATTGGACACACAGTATTTCACAAATAGTCTCTATAATAAAACGCAGGCAATCGATTATTTTTTTTATTAAACTGAAGTTTCATAGCTGATAAACATAGCAGAAATTTCTGATAAAATAAGATAATTAAATCACAGTATATTAACATAAAGTAAAATACCTGTTATGGCTTGGGCAACCTCCAGCTCTAAGCGTGTGTCAGGGACTCTCAAACCGATGCCCTTTTCTGCGCAGAATTTTCTAACGTTTCTTGCCGAATAACCCCTTTCACTCCCGTGAACAAGGTTGGCAGACATTTCTGTGGATGAGAGGCAATAAAATACAATGATAGTGTGGCTCCAATGCCATCCTGCTCGCCGTCTCGCGTGTTGCAGTCGTGTTTGTTTATTTGGCGCTATGTTGTTTACCCGACAACTTCTGGTGCTTTTCTTAGCGCACAAATATGACAACGTCCGGTTACTTAAAACGAAAAATGAGGCGTTTTTGGTTTGTGTCTTCATTTACTTTTTGTTTATTCAGTATACAATGCAAACGTGAAAATCAGCTTCATGTTTAAAAACATTTAATTCGATTGGATACAAAACTAAAAATGGCTGGTTTTTTTTTTCATTTTTGTTTTTTTTATTTGCAAACCAAAATTGAAAAACAACTTGTTTTTCCATTTTTTATTTTCATTCCTATAAAGAAAATCCAAATACCCAAAAGTACACTGACCAATCTCGGGGGTGGATGAATTAGATGGAAAACTTGTTAAACTAATAGCAAATGATAAAGCCCCAGTCGTGTCACATCATAAATAAAAGTTTTGAAACAGGGTCTGTGCCGCAAAAGTGGAAAATAGCGAAAATAATCCCACTGCCAAAAAATAATAAACAACCATTTTTAGAACTACATAGTCGCCCAATTAGTATACTGCTGGTTTTGTGCAAAATTATGGAAAAAAATAAAATAAACACGACTATCCAACTAGACACGCCTTAGTGGGGAAATTTGTTTTTCCAAAAGTACATTCAAACAGTGCTCAGAAAACATTTATGTACAGAGCAACGCATGCATGGATTATGCAACCTGAACATCTAACTATGCTCGTATCAACATAACATATATATAACATCAAAACATTTAAATCGGTATTGAAAAAATGTGATCTCAAACTGAACTGAACTGAAAATATACTAACTATGGCTTGAGATTTGATACATTATTGTTAAATTTTGCCAATAAAGTAGTGATTATGAATTGTGATACAGTAATATATTGTATACATAAACATTTCTTTTTTTTATGTACTTATTTTTGTTTTTATATGTGGACCCCAGGAAGAATAACGACAGCCCTGCTGCTAATGGGGATCCATCAATAAACTAAACTAAACTTAACTAAACTAAACAGAACTAAACTAAACTAAACATTGTTTACATTTCCTGTCTGTCCTGCATCCTGAGTGTTTCTGAGAGCTGATGGAGCAAGTGAATTTCTCCATAGATACAGACGGCATCTCTGGAATCGCCCATATATGGTCATGTTTGAAAACAGTTAAGGGGGAAAACAATTTTGAGTAAACAATTTTGAATTTCTCTAATTAATCAAAAACTACTTCAACAAATGCTGAATTATGAATACAGTTTTAAAATTCGATCCAGTTAACTCCGCCCCCTCTCTCCACTCATACAACTTTACCGTGATATAAATAAACACCAATAAGTGAAGTTACTTCACGATGCAGTTATACGGAGTTGACATCTGCAACACAGCTTCATAAATGGCTAACACACATGCTAATATGCTAACACACATGCTAATATGCTAACACACATGCTAATATGCTAACACACAAGCTCACCCGCGTTTGGATTGACTCACCCTCTGGTCCATCGCTGTTTACATTATGGGACTCGCGTTGGTTATAAAAGTTAATCCACTTTGGTTCTGGCGAAGGTTCACCAAACATCCATCAGAGACAGTCACAGAAAAACAATATTTTGGTGAAAGTCGCTGAATCCTGGAGAAAAAAACAGCTGAGTGGCCTCTTCTTGAAAAAGGTTGAATAAACTCCTCGTCCTCGTAGCCAAACGCGCTTCTTTTTCTCCGTGACATGATCGTTAGTTAAGAATAAATAACATGTGTGTCCAGAGTGGGTAACGAGCTCCATCTTCAGCTGCAGCGCAAACATGACTGATCTGTTCAGACGCTCAGGGGATGTGTTTGTTTTGGCCTCAGCTGACCTGGAAGCACCTCGGGCACATCCTTTTTTTTTTTTAAATATATATATATATATATATATATATATATTTCTCTTTTATTTCTCTTACGACAGAAATAATGAAAAAGCTGTTTTACAAATTAAAATCAGGCTGTAAGACATTGCTTTACAGACGTCGAGCACTTCCGTTCCGCTGTTACGACACAACTGAACACTCAGTCGTTCACCAGGAGAGGGCGGAGCCTCAGAGAGCAGGAGGGCGGAGCCTCAGAGAGCAGGATTCAGGAGGATTACTGAGAGCTGCGTGAATGAAGCCACAAACCACTCTGGGGGTGTTTTTGATAAGGAAATAGCATAACAACATGGCTAAAAGCTCCAAAAAGTCGGCATGGTAGCACAGCGGTTAGTGCTTGTGCTTCACAGCTAGAAGGTCCGGGTTCGATTCCCACCAAGGACGGGCCTTTCTGTGTGGAGTTTGCATGTTCTCCCCGTGTCTGCGTAGGTTTCCCCCGGGTACTCCGGTTTCCCCTACCACTAAAAACATGTACAATAGGCCAGGATGTATGAGAGTGTGTTTGAGAGTGCGCATGGGGGACGACGGATGAAAATTAGCCTAAGGCTACAATCCGGTGTGGCTTGTTCATTAACTTGCACTGTCCCTACCAAATAAACAATAAATAAACAATAAATAAATAAATAAGTCGATTTTGCATGATATAGGACCTTTAAGCTCCATAAGGGCCCCGCCATGTTTTTTTCCCAGAAGTCCGCGGGCGGCCCCACGTGACTGTCCCTCTGCCCGCTGGCATTGGCCAGGGGCCACCACGTGACCAGGGGTCCATATGGACCGCGGTGCATTACTGTAGTGCTGTCCGAGGACAACCCGGCGTCACAACAACGCGCGTGCACGAGATCTGACTGCCGTGCGCGCGTATGTGTGTGTGTGTGTGTGTGTGTGTGTGTAAGCGTGCGTGCGTGCGTGCGTGTGTGTGCGTGTGTAAGTGCGCGTGCGTGTGTGTGTGTGTGTGTGTGTGTGTGTGTGTGCGTGCATGTGTATGCATGAGTGTGTGTGTGTGTGTGTGTGTGTGTGTGTGTGTGTGTGCGTGCGTGTGTGCGCATCAACACAGGGCGATGAGTGTCATCATCACTCACCTCTAAACTGCAGCTGTAGACGCTCCGCACAGGTACAGAACACATGACACCTGTGTGTCTCTGTTTCTCCTGCAGTGAGCGAGGCTGTGGTTCATTATAGATCCAGTGTGTGTGTGTGTGTGTGTGTGTGTGTGTGTGTGTGTGTGTGTGTGTGTGTGTGTGTGTGTGTGTGTGTGTGTGTGTGTGTGTGTGTGTGTGTGTGTGAGGCTGTGGTTCATTATAGATCCAGGGCTGCGTAATGTCAGAGGCGCAGACAAATGCTTAAGATCCAATCCTGGTCATATTCTGTCTCCAAAGCTTTGTCTCTGAAAAAAAGTACACGCAGAAAGTTGTCCAACAACTGGCCAAACACGAGCTGCAAATCAAACGCTCTGCTGCGAGAGCTTCAGCCTCCGTGAGGAAAGTGAAAATGAAACCATCACTTAACGAGCGCATGGCCTGCACTGCACTACTTTTTTTTTTTTTTTTTACTTGCTGCTGTACCATTTGTTTTCTATGTTGCTAAAGAGGTACATTTTATTATAAAGCAGCTTTGAAAGCATTACCAATTGTATTGTAATATTATAAATACTGTCTAATAACGATCATTAGGTTATTTCATTTCAAAACCAACTTATTATTTTTAGATTGCACTTGCACCGTGATGCACCAAACCACGGGTCCTGCACCGTGAACCGAACCGTGAGACCTGAACCCCTAATATTAACCCATAAATATTCCACTGTCTCTTGAATTCCATTCCCTGAGTTTAGCGAAACATATTGTCGATGTAGTGGCTCATCCTGCTGGTGCTCTGGACACCGGGCTCACTCCTTCCTGCAGCTGCAGGAGTCGGTCACTTTGCACTGGACTACACAGTCATTACAGCGGTTCTATTGCAGAGGCTCAGAGCTTTGTCTGGTCAAAGGCTCAGGAGTAAAAATCATCAAATATAAGAAAGGAGTCCGGGTGCATCAAACACTCCAATTGCAGTTTGTTTGAAATTATTTTTAGCATTCATTATTTCATACATTTGTAGTGGCCATAGTTTTTGGAATGGGTTGGGAACCACTGGTCTATGTAGTGCGGGTCTACAGCTGTACTGAGTGACGGGTTATAGGGACGATAGTGGACATTTCTTTGTAATAACTCATAATCTCAGAATATCATACGTGGAGACTAAAAAAAAGATGAAGATGCTACATATTAGCATCGTGCTAATGCAAACGCTAGCTAGCGCTTGCTATGACTGCCGTTTTTTCACCTCCATATGGGCCTGATTTACACTTGACTTTATTTGTCTGTGATAAATAAGTTCATATTCCATCAGAAAATGGCTAAAAAGAGTGAAGAATTGTGTTTCCCTAAAGACTCTATGTCCCCCTCGGTGAGGCCACGCCCCCTTCTATGACGAGATGCGTCTGTATCTATTGGATCAGACTGGATCATTGAACTAAACTGTGAGTAATCCATGTAAGCACCAGCTGAACCGAGCACATTTACAGTTTGAAGTGTCAAAATGGAAACAACCATGAGACGACAATGTGACAAAAAGTGACAAGATTTATTTTTTGAAGTGACGACAACGCGGCAACAACGTGAGGATAAAGATCAGTTGGGACGAGTTAAAGATGAGTGTAATGAGGCGTTCCTCTGGCCTGTCGCTGTGACCTCAGGGGTTTGGGCAGTGGTGGAAGAAGTGCTCAATATTCTGAAGTATTTACTAAAACCTCCGCCTGTCCAGGGACACGGGTGGAAATGAGCACCTGAGCTTTGACCTGGTACCATTGAGGTGAATGTTTATTGTACACTGTCCCTGTTTCTCTAAATAAATAAACTAAACTAAGGCAAAAGTGCAGACACAGGACCAAAAATGTACTTATAGGGACTAGATGCAAGTTGGTCATTTTTATACTGACTACTGCCACCTCAGGTCTTGTGCGTAACTGCACCTTCTACATTAAAGGGATATTTCAGGGGTTTTGACATACGGCCTTATTTCTTTTTATCCAGATCTGGAGATTGTTTTTTTTTTTGCAATTCACGCAGCCAGACTAACAATATAAATGTCTGTGCATTTAAAATAACTTATATTTGAGCAGCATCAGCTTCGTGGTTGTATAAGCTACGCAGCGGCGGAGTGATCTGCGAGAAAATAGTCCCTCAAAATGCGAGGGATGCAAGGTCAGTTATATTCCAAACATGATTCTATGGACACAGACATGTATATGGTTAGTCTGGTGTTATAAGTGATTTGCCTCAGGTGCTCTGTGGAGCGGGTCACACTGTTTTTAATGCAGGCTAGCTGATACCACAGAAATGCACTAGCCTAGCATTAGCCTAGCGCCACAAAACTCTTAAATAAAAACTATTACAAAAAACATATCTCCAGAAATCAGCAACACTCTGGATAACGAGGAAATGAGGCCCTATGTCAAACATCCTGAAATATCCCTTTAACAGTTTTGTGTTAAAAAGCACCTTAAAGGTACACTGCGTAACATTTTGGACTATAATGTTGCGGCAAAACAAAAACATGCTCCTAATGACCAGCTCAACACAGAAAATGCTGTTACTGCAGTAACTAATAAAAGAGAGGATTTGGATGAAAAACTAACCTGTTTAAATCTCAAATTCTACTGTCTTTCGTCACATCTCCATGGAGACAAGCTGGAGACGCACCCACTCCCAGTAAAGTTTACAGTCATATCTTAGGAGGGGTGAGCCTCATAAATGTTTGTTTGTACATTTATTAGGTGTTTTTCAATGATGAAAATATCTGTCATAAAATTAATGCTTGTATTTAAATTTTATGTATTGGGTAAAATTCTACACAGTGTGGCTTTAATATAGGCTAATATTATCCGTGATCAAAAACAGGAACTAAACCAGGTCAAACACAGGGTAAACCACTAAACCAAGTGTAAACTGGAACTAAACCAGGTCATTGTAGAGCGGTCACTTTGAAAATAAAATACTTGTACTTTAACCCAATAGAAAAATATAGTGGAGTAGAAATTACAGATACATCCACCACTGGATTTGGGTAAAGCTGAAGTGGAGAAAATGCACTGGGCTCAGAGGTGTCGGAATGGCCGCCGCCCTGAGTGGGTTTTGGTCATGGCGTCATCAGAATACGACATGTGTTTAATATACAAGTAATGCTTTAAGGTTTGTAGTAGAATTGTATAGATAGATAGATAGATAGATAGATAGATAGATAGATAGATAGATAGATAGATAGATGTTCAGTACATTATTTGACAAAATTTACAAAATTTCTCCTTGAGCACGCTGTAAGCACTCTATTATTTTCTACCCCTTTTGTACACTTGGGTAAAAAAGAGATATTGTTGATCAGTTACAGGAGCACATCCAGCATACGCAGGCCTCACTTCAATGAGGTTGGTTGTTACTCGCTGTGTTACTCGCGATCAAACACAAATAAACATCCCTGAGATACATTTACTGTTGCCTAGTGCTCATGGTCAAAGGACTACCTTTCAAACTTACAATAATTCCAGATCCTTCATCTTCAGACCTCTACTTTTGGGGAGTAATCTCTCTTTCTGACACTTTTCTAACACTTTATGGCTTTACTTTCTCATTCAAAGAGATATGTGTGTGGGGTTATGCAGGTGATGTCACAGCAGGGTAAGGCAGCTATATATTCATGTTTAAAATGAGTTATAACATTTTATTTGTTTTGACCAGAATAGGTTATAACATGTCGAAAGGAGCAGCTGAGGTGGCTCGGGCATCTGTTCCGGATACCTCCTGGTCGCCTCCCGCGGGAGGTGTTCCAGGCATGTCCTAGTGGGACAAGGCCTCGTGGAAGACCCAGGACACGCTGGTGGGACTATGTCTCCGAGCTGGCCTGGTGTCGCCTCGGGGTCCCCCCAGAACAGCTGGAGGAGGTTTGTGTGGATCGGGAAGTTTGGGCATCTCTGCTGAGACTGCTGCCCCCGCGACCCGGCCCCGGATAAAGCGGAAGAAAATGGATGGATGGATTGAGGTTATAACATGTGTCAGGCTAAAATCTTCTGTCATTACCTGTGACATTTTATAATATTACACTCCTCCTGCAGCCCAAGCGTCAGCCTCGTATCAGGAAAAATCACAAAATTCATGATTCAAACTGTAATTAACTTGAGCTCCGGAGGCTCGGGATAAGAGAGTTTGATTTCAGAGTTTGAGTCAGATGGTGTGGATGCCCCATTAGTATTAACTATACACCAGCAAAAGTAGGTCACCCTCTGGCAGGCCAACATAATTGTTTCAGTGGGCCAAATCTGGCCCGCGGGCCCCAATTTGGGCGCCCCTGCTTTAGCATAAACAGGACGGGGGCACAACCACAGTTCACAGGAAGAAGAAAAATAGCTCCGTTGGTGAAACTAATGTGAAATGTTTTCAAGTCAAAATTTCTGTCACTTAAACTTCAATTGGAACATGAGCTGAGGGCGACAGTGGTGCAGGTGGTAGAGCGGGTCGTCCCGTGATCGGAAGGTCGGGGCTTCGAATCCCGCCTCCTGAAGGTGAACTCTGTCGTTGTGTCCTTGGGCAAGACACTTCACCCACTTTGCCTCCAGTGTCTGCGCACACTGGTGTATGAATGAGAGTGAATGGGTGAGTGGTTCTTTACTGTAAAGCGCTTTGGGCCTGATAAAGATAGAAAAGCGTTGTACACGTTTCCATTTACCACGACATGTGGTGTTTGTAACGAGGCTGAGGGGAACCTCAGCGTCTGCAGCTGAGGTTCCCCTCAGCCTCGAAGCTGCTGAACTCACCTTCACATGTGCACTTTTATAAATATCTCTTCACTGTGAGGTGGAAAGAGTTGTTTTTGTTTCTAATCTTTATTCACTAGTGATCTGAGCTCATTATAAGACATTACTGCTTCAGTCTCATAAACTCTGACTCTGTGACGATAATGACCTTTGGTACAAAACCTCCTCACACAATGAGGATGATGATGAAATAACATCATAGGGTTTGGGATTTTAATGAATCTACCATTAAATAAATACAGCGAGGCTAAAACCTGGAACAGTCTTAATGAAGAGACAGGATTAAACTCTGACAATGTTTAAATCCAGGCTTTTCCACTGACACTGAACTCAGCACAAATCAATCTACAGATAAGTACTTTTTTGTCTTTTTTCAGTAACTAATATTAAGAAATTTGTCCATGGGGCAAGTTTTTACACTTAAATGAAGAAACATCAACAAATTAAGATTTATTGAAAACAGTTACGCAAATCAAGCACAAAATTACTTATTTTTATACATTTCTGCAATATTTTTTTTTTTTATCTGCACTCTTTGCTCACAATGGAATCAGCACTTCATTTCCCTGTGTGTGATTTGTGCTTCATAAATAAACCCGCCTCACACACGTCACTCTCTGATTTCAGCTTGATGCCGTTGACAGTGAAGACACTTCTCGGTCTGCACCACCATGAGCTCCTGGAGGCTGTGGCTGCTGTGGCTCGGTGAGAAATGTAACAAATATCCTGTGTTTCATTTGACTGTGTTCTGACTGTGTTCTGTTGTTCCTCTGCACAGTCCTTCTGTTGTGGGACGCTCGACCCACAGACACTGATGTCCATGTTTTCAAGCTTACTAAAGGAGGAGAGCAGTCGGTTAAGTGTTGGTCTGACCGAAATCCAACTGTAACTAGAAGGATGTTTTGTAAGAACGACTGTGAGGAGGGAGACATCCTGGTGCAGACCTCAGGAAGGCGACAAACAAACGGCAGATTCAGCATCAAACATGAGATGAAAGGTTCTCCACCACGGGACTTCATCAACGTGACCATCTCCAACCTCACTCTGAGCGACTCAGGGCGATACCGAGGCGTCTGGGAGAAGCCTGTGGGAAGTTCTTACTGCAAATTTAAAATTGAAGTCACAGACGGTGAGTGACACTGATCTGTCTAAAACTATAGAGCAGGGTGTCTAAACTACCACCCGCGGGTCAACTGCGGCTTTCCCTCTAATAACATCTCAGCTGAGGTTCAAGGGCCTGCGCTCTCTGAAAGAAAACTGATCCATTACATTATATATTCAAAAAGCTGTACCTGTGTATATTAACCAGAAGTTATTCTTTTCACAGCAGCATAATTGCCAAAAATAGTTTATTGCTTAAAATGCACCAGAATGCAGGAAAATGCATCTGAATTAAAAAAAAACCTCACGGAGGCTCTCTCCCAACACTCTCTCCCAACACTCTCCCAACACAGTCCCCTTGAAATCTGTAGGAAACACTGAGCACAGTTAACGTTTCATTGAATTTGATCAATTTAACACAATAGATGTGAAGTTACATATCTGACCTCTACTAAGTGCGGCCCAGTTGTTTGTATAGTTTTCTGTATGTGGCCCTCAGTGAAAGAAGTTAGCCCCTCTTCTGTAGAGGCTCAAAGGCTTCGTGCAGTGGGGGAGAGGGGTCAGCTGTTTACTGATGATTCTAGAAAGATTGTTTTGAAGGTGAGCGCTGAGTAGAGATGCACTGATGCAGCCAGACTTTCTTAAAGTGTCCACTAAGGGCTGAACGATAAATCGCATTTGCAATTTTATCGCGATATTACACAACGTGATTTTAAAATCGCAGAGGCCCGCGCTTTCGGCCCGTGCAGCTGATGCTGCGGCCCATAGAAGTGAATGTAGCAGATTTCTTTTGTTTACTTCTCTGTCTACTTAAGGTGCGTGGTCGATCGTGGATGTACTGTGAATATCAGTGTGTATAAAGCAGCCACCGCTCAGGACTATTGCTGTTTCCTCCGTTAGCATCGCGTTAGCTGCAGCGCTCTGATGCTCTGATCACAGAAACTTCCTCCAGATTCACACGTCTCTGAAGCTGAGCCTGAGCTGCTTGTTAAGAGTCCTTTGTGGCTCACTTTTGGAGGCTTATGTTTGGGAATGTTTTGGATAAAGATAAGAACTTATCTCACAACCACTGACTAATACACACGAGCAAATAGCAAGAAATTATTATTATTTTACAAAAAAAAAAAAAAAGAATATGAGCTTATTGGAAATGATGACTGACTATTTGGAATTATATTCCATGTGATTATAAAGGACTAAAGAGTAAGTAATACTTTATTAAATCAGTTATTTAATTGTATTGCAACAAAAAGTTATTTGCAGAAAATCACAAATCGCAATATTGATTTTTTTGCTAAATCGTTAGCCATGGTGTCCGCTGTGACTGAAAAGGGGAATGGTCTTTTGTAACAAGTGAATTTCTTCATTATGAGAAAAATAAATCCTTATGTTGTAAACGAGATGTTACATATTGAGGTTTTCTATAAACTGTATCAAAAATACAGTATTAAACAATGGTCACTTTTGTAAACTAAATGAAGAGTTGCTCTCTAACCCATTGCTGTGTAGATTAATCAGAAACACCACATCAGCACTTTAGTCAGAATTGTGTTTTTAAAAACGATGAGAGCCAAAACAGATATCGGTTCAGAAGATCATCTCCAGCATCAGTGTTGGATCGGTGCATAAGTACTTCTGAGGTGACATCTGCTCTCTCTAACTCCAGGTGTGGACGCAAAATCAAAACATGAGATCTCACTTGCTGAAGGAGAAGACTTTCGTCACACCATTCATTTCTCCAATCCTGGAAAGAAGAAGACCTTCTGTAGAAACAGCTGCTCTGAGGAGGACATTTTGGTTGCGACAATGGGGGACAAAAAACAACGAGGCAGATACAGGATTCAGTATAAGAAACACACAGACGGCCTGAGTGAAGTGACAGTGACGATCAGAAACGTGAGCAGCGCTGACTCCGGTTTGTACAAGTATTATCTGGACCAAAGATCATACCAATTATGGATCAACGTCTCTTCAGGTGAGTTTGAGATCGTACACTCTGTTTGAGCTCTTTCTGATCCCTGTCCTTCTGCTGCAGCGCCCCCCGGTGGTTTCCCAGTGACGGAGCGTCCATCTGAAGCCCCCCCAGAGCAGGAGCCGACAGGACGTCCAGGTACCGTCCATCACAGGGTCATGAGAGTCATTCAGCTATCACTGAAAATGAAAATCTGCTGCTGAAGTCTCTGTATTTCCTCATTAACTCAGACTTCGTTATTCACTTCTTGCACATGACCCATAATGCTTTGTGCCTTGGGGGGTAGCTACGACATGGAGGCCTTTGAGTGCGAGTGAAGCTACAGCCAAACAATGATGAAAAACACCTTCTGCTGTGCTCGGAATTACTCCAACAATCGAAATGACAAAGCTCTGCACACGAGGTTAACCAGGGCTTTTTTCTCAATCGACTTTTCAAAATCAATAGATAAAAGGTACAAGGTGCAATGCATTATGGTATTGCGCAAGTAGAGAATTTAGGAAAACAGACACCATTGGGCAGTAACGATAAGCATGTGTGCCAGAGTGGATGTTTTAGCTTAGTGTAGTTACAGATAGAATGACCACAGGTTCGTTTAACTGAGACATTTATTTTTAGGAGTACCTATAATTTACAGATGTCACTTTAAAACATAGGTGATAGCATAGCAGGTAGCCCCATGAATTCATTGTTGCAGTTCACGTTTCACATTTTCCATCCATTAAACCAAAAATAAACACTTTGAATGTCCATTATGTTAAAGGTCCTATATCATGCAAAATCGACTTTTTAGAGCTTTTAGCCATGTTGTTATGCTATTTCCTTATCAAAAACACCCCCAGAGTGGTTTGTGGCTTCATTCACGCAGCTCTCAGTAATCCTCCTGAATCCTGCTCTCTGAGGCTCCGCCCTCCTGCTCTCTGAGGCTCCGCCCTCTCCTGGTGAACGACTGAGTGTTCAGTTGTATCGTCACAGCGGAACGGAAGTGCTCGACGTCTGTAATGTAATGTCTTAATTCTATGCTTACGGACGGATTTTAATTTGTAAAACAGCTTTTTAATTATTTCTGTTGTAAGAGAGAAACAAAGAGAAAAAAAAAGTGAAGGAAAAAAAAAAAAAAAGGATGTGCCCGAGGTGCTTCCAGGTCAGCTGTGGCCAAAACAAACACCCCTGAGCGTCTGAACAGATCAGTCATGTTTGCGCTGCAGCTGAAGATGGAGCTCGTTGCAACTTATTCTGGACATCTGTTCTTTATTCTTAACTAACGATAATGTCACGGACGGAGAAAAAGAAGCGCGTTTGGCTACGAGGACGAGGAGTTTATTCAACCTTTTTCAAGAAGAGGCCACTCTCTCAGAAGTTTGTTTTCTCCAGGATTCGGCGACTATCACCAAAATGGTGTTTTTCTGTGACTGTCACTGATGGATGTTTGGTGAACCTTCGCCAGAATCAAAGTGGATTAACTTTTTTAACCAACGTGAGTCTCATAATGTAAACAGCGATGGACCAGAGGGTGAGTCAATCCAAATGCGTGTTAGCATGTGTGTTAGCTTGTGTGTTAGCATATTAGCTTGTGTGTGTTAGCCATTTATGAAGCTGTGTTGCAGATGTCAACTCCGTATAACTGCATCGTGAAGTAACTTCACTTATTGTTGTTTATTTATATTACGGTAAAGTATGTGCGGAGAGAGGGGGCGGAGTTAACTCAATTCGAAGCATTGTGTCTTCCGGGTTTGAAAAATACCTCCAGAAAACACTTATATTTATCACAAAAATGAGTGCTCCATAGCGGTAGAGGTACAATATATCATATAAATGCCTATACTTAACTTTGGAATGGCTAAAATAGCATGATATAGATCCTTTAAATGTCCTCATTCCCGTTTCCCAAGCGCTTTTACCTCCAGTCAGTAGGCCACAAAACGAACGCTTATTTATCCATTTGTCCATTTGACCATGCCATGAAGCAAACATGAGCGCTCCGTAGCAGCAGACGACGTGGAAGATGTACAGGTAGGGGTCGACAGGACTGAACATGCGCAAAAAGGAAAGGCCAATGGCCGCTGGCTGCCCTGCTTTTTGACCACAAACGTGGGGGCCGCCATTGCTCCGCCGTTGCTGTAGTACCTCCATATCGCCGCTAGGCCCCCATTGAAAAGCATTGGACTTTAGACACGTTAAAAACTACTTTAAAGCCTGGTTTCAATTGTTTCAACGCTAGACTAGGCTAGATCTTCCTCCTGAGATAACGCTGGGTTAATAACACTATATGAAACCAGGCTGGTTTTCGTGATATGATTTTTTGAAATCTCGTACTTAATGAGGCTCGGACTGTTAGCATTGGAGCAGCGCGAGCTACACGTCACGCAAGGGCCGAGTCTACGGTGAAAATCCCGCCCGTATGTCCTTTTTAGGAACATGCTTCGTCAGAGCTGGGGAGGGGGAGCCTGTAAATCCGCCATGAATTGCCCCACGGCCGTGGTCATTCTGGTAAACGGGGAGGAGTGAGCAGAAGACGTCCATTATTTTCTACAGTCTATGAGAAAGGCTCACCGCCCGCAGGAGCCTAAGGTCATTTACACAATACATAGTTGATGATCTACATATACTAGGTTATTGCCGAGTCTAAGTAACAATGCATTAACTGCCGTCACATACCCATAGTTGGTGTCAGTATCTGCGCCACCAAAATGTGGCCAACCCAACGCACGTAGCCGGAGTCCAGGGCCACCACCATGCTAAAGACAACAACGATCCATTAACCTCACACATGTTGATTAAACACATTTCTCAAGACGTGGTGCCGAGGTACGGCAAAAAACCACGAAACGGCTAATGAAGCCATAACAGATATCGGTTCAGAATATATATTCTGACCTCTGTCCTTCTGCTGCAGCGACAGTGACAGTGCATCCATCTGAAGCCCCCCGACAGCAGAAGCCGACAGAGCGACCAGGTAATAACCGGGATATGGCTAATAACCAGTATACGGCTAATAACCGGGATACAGCTAATAACCAGTATACGAATAATAACTGGGATAGTTTCTGTACCCCCAGCCTTAAATAGTTGATGCTAGCATTAGCATACTGCTACTAGCTGTGGTGTATTTTGAGTTAAAAACTACCTGAGCGATTTAATTCTCCAGGTTAAGAGTCCGAGGGTTGTTGGACAAGGGCGGGGTTGTTGGTGCAGTCTTCCTTGACTTACGAAAAGCATTTGATACAGTAAATCACAACATCTTGCTGACTAAACTACACATACAACTTCAATTTTTCCATAAATACCATAAATTGGATTCAGTCATATTTGAATAATCGCTCTCAGCAGGTCAGACTGCAAAGCTGCCAATCTTCTGCTCTGCCTGTAATGACTGGTGTGCCTCAAGGGTCAATCCTGGGGCCTTTATTGTTCTCACTCTACATCAACGACCTCCCGTCCGCCTGCCCAGATGTCTCTGTACAAATGTATGCAGATGACACAGTGCTATATGTCCATGGCAGCAGTGCTTCCCAAGTGGCTGAAAAGCTCACCCAGGCCATGGTTCACATCACCGCATGGCTGAAGCACTCCTGCCTACAGCTAAATACATCCAAAACTGTATCCATGCTTTTCACTAAGTCCCACACGAGTCGTCTTGAGGAGCCTGATGTTCGTGTGTCAGACTGTGACCCAGTATAAATAACTTGGTGTCATTTTGGACTCAAAACTCACATTCAAACCACATGTAAAAATGATCAGTAATCGCATCAAATTTACCCTCAGCAACTTCAGACACATCCGGCACCAAATGTCAATACAAGCAGCAAAAATGTACATGCACTCAATGATCTTTTCACATCTAACATACTGTTTAACCGTCTGGTCACATGCCAATGTCACAACCCTCAAACACATCCAGTCCCTGCACAAACGCACCATAAAAACTCTGGACCGCAAACCACTCTCATGTCATCACTGTCCACTATTACAAAAGCATCATTTACTCAGTTGGGAAAACATGGTCAAATACTCTCATCTCTGCCTCATCTATAAAATAATACATGGTTTGTCATCACCTCCACTCAGACAGTTCATTCACACCGGATCAACAGAACTCAGGAGAACCCGAGCAGCAGCGAGGGGCGACTGCCTCATCCCTCTGAGGAAAAGCCTCTTTGGACAAAGCACCTTTTCTGTCCAAGCTGCCCATGAATGGAACCTCACCCCCACAACAGTTAGAAACATTAACACATATAACTCATTTAAAACACAGTTAAAAAAATGGCTCATTGAGAATCAGAGCTGTCAGCACTGACAGGATCATCTCTCGCTGCCCCCTGCTGGCCTCTTGTCCTCGTCTGTTGTGTCTGTCTCTGCAGTTGTTGAGTTTGTAGGAGTCTTGTTGTAATGTCTGTCAGCATGATTGGTTTGCGATATTGAGTGTGTTGTTTTCTGTTACATTTTTAAATATTTTATTGTATTGCATTTTAATGTGTATAATTGTACCTTACGCCCTTCAGGAGGACACACAACAACTGTCCAGGGACTACAGATGAAAAATAGCCCTTAGGCTAATTCTGGCATATTTGCATGTATAATGTATATTTATATGCACTGTCCCTATAATAAATAAATAAAAAAAGAGCCTCAAAATGAGACACAGCACATCAGCACTTTGATTAAGCCAGAATTGTGTTTTTAAACTATGAGAACCTAAACCAATATCGGTTCAGAATAAACATTCTGATCTCCGTCCTTCTGCTGCAGTGCCCCCCGGTGGTGTCCCAGTGACAGTGCATCCATCTGAAGCCCCCCGACAGCAGGAGCCGACAGGACACCCAGGTAATAACCAGTATGCGGCTAATAACCGGGATTCCGCTAATAAGCGGGATACGCCTAATAACTTGGATACGGATAATAATTGGGATGTGGCTAATAACTGGGATGTGGCTAATAACCAGTATATGGCTAATAACCGCGAAACGGCTAATGAAGCCATAACAGATATCGGTTCAGAATATATATTCTGATCTCTGTCCTTCTGCTGCAGCGACAGTGACAGTGCATCCATCTGAAGCCCCCCGACAGCAGAAGCCGACAGAGCGACCAGGTAATAACCGGGATACGGCTAATAACTGGGATGTGGCTAATAACCAGTATACGGCTAATAACTGAGGTACGGCTAATAACCGGGATACGGCTAATAACTGGGATACGGCTAATAACTGGGATAGCTTCTGTACCCCCAGCCTTGAATAGCTGGTGCTAGCATTAGCATACTGCTACTACCTGTGATGTATTTTGAGTTAAAAACTACCCGAGGAATTGAATTCTCCAGGTTAAGAGCCTCAAAATGAGATACAGCACATCAGCACTTTGATTAAGCCAGAATTGTGTTTTTAAAACTATGAGAACCTAAACAGATATCGGTTCAGAATAAACATTCTGATCTCTGTCCTTCTGCTGCAGTGCCCCCCGGTGGTGTCCCAGTGACAGTGCATCCATCTGAAGCCCCCCGACAGCAGGAGCCGACAGGACGCCCAGGTAATAACCGGGATATGACTAATAGCCAGTATACGGCTAATAACCGAGGTACGGCAAAAAAATGCGAAACGGCTAATGAAGCCATAACAGATATCGGTTCAGAATATATATTCTGACCTCTGTCCTGCTGCAGCGACAGTGACAGTGCATCCATCTGAAGCCCCCCGACAGCAGAAGCCGACAGAGCGACCAGGTATTAACCAGGATACGGCTAATAACCGGGATACAGCTAATAACCAGGATACAAATAATAACCGGGATACAGCTAATAACCAGGATACGGATAATAACTGGGATAGTTTCTGTACCCCCAGCCTTAAATAGTTGATGCTAGCATTAGCATACTGCTACTAGCTGTGGTGTATTTTGAGTTAAAAACTACCCGAGGAATTGAATTCTCCAGGTTAAGAGCCTCAAAATGAGATACAGCACATCAGCACTTTGATTAAGCCAGAATTGTGGTTTTAAAACTATGAGAACCTAAACAGATATCGGTTCAGAATAAACATTCTGATCTCCGTCCTTCTGCTGCAGCGCCCTCTGGCGGTGTCCCAGTGACAGTGCATCCATCTGAAGCCCCCCGACAGCAGGAGCCGACAGAGCAACGAGGTAATAACCGGGATACGGCCAATAACTGGTATTTGGCTAATAACCAGTATACGGCTAGTGCCCGGGATACAGCTAATAACTGGGATACCGCTAATAAGCGGGATACTGATAATAACGGGGATAGTTTCTGTACCCCCAGCCTTGAATAATTGATGCTAGCATTAGCATACTGCTACTAGCTGTGGTGTATTTTGAGTTAAAAACTACCCGAGGAATTGAATTCTCCAGGTTAAGAGCCTCAAAATGAGACACAGCACATCAGCACTTTGATTAAGCCATAATTGTGTTTTTAAAACTATGAGAACCTAAACCAATATCGGTTCAGAATAAACATTCTGATCTCCGTCCTTCTGCTGCAGTGCCCCCCGGTGGTGTCTCAGTGACAGTGCATCCATCTGAAGCCCCCCGACAGCAGGAGCCGACAGGACACCCAGGTAATAACCAGTATGCGGCTAATAACTGGGATACGTATAATAACTGGGATGTGGCTAACAACCAGTACACGGCAATTAACCGGGATTCCGCTAATAAGCGGGATACGGCTAATAACTTGGATACGGATAATAACTGGGATGTGGCTAATAACCAGTATATGGCTAATAACCGCGAAACGGCTAATGAAGCCATAACAGATATCGGTTCAGAATATATATTCTGATCTCTGTCCTTCTGCTGCAGCGACAGTGACAGTGCATCCATCTGAAGCCCCCCGACAGCAGAAGCCGACAGAGCGACCAGGTAATAACCGGGATACAGCTAATAACTGGGATACGGCTAATAACTGGGATACGGCTAATAACTGGGATACGGCTAATAACTGAGGTACGGCTAATAACTGGGATACGGCTAATAACTGGGATACAGCTAATAACTGGGATACGGCTAATAACTGGGATACGGCTAATAACTGAGGTACGGCTAATAACTGAGGTACGGCTAATAACTGGGATACGGCAAAAAACTGGGATACGGTTAATAACTGAGGTACGGCTAATAACTGGGATACGGCTAATAACTGAGGTACGGCTAATAACTGAGGTACGGCTAATAACTGAGGTACGGCTAATAACTGGGATACGGCAAAAAACTGGGATACGGCTAATAACTGGGATACGGCTAATAACTGAGGTACGGCTAATAACTGGGATACGGCTAAAAACTGGGATACGGCTAATAACTGAGGTACGGCTAATAACTGGGATACGGCTAATAACTGGGATACGGCTAATAACTGGGATACAGCTAATAACTGGGATACGGCTAATAACTGGGATACGGCTAATAACTGAGGTACGGCTAATAACTGAGGTACGGCTAATAACTGGGATACGGCAAAAAACTGGGATACGGTTAATAACTGAGGTACGGCTAATAACTGGGATACGGCTAATAACTGAGGTACGGCTAATAACTGAGGTACGGCTAATAACTGAGGTACGGCTAATAACTGGGATACGGCAAAAAACTGGGATACGGCTAATAACTGGGATACGGCTAATAACTGAGGTACGGCTAATAACTGGGATACGGCTAAAAACTGGGATACGGCTAATAACTGAGGTACGGCTAATAACTGAGGTACGGCTAATAACTGAGGTACGGCTAATAACTGGGATACGGCAAAAAACTGGGATACAGCTAATAACTGGGATACGGCTAATAACTGAGGTACGGCTAATAACTGGGATACGGCTAATAACTGGGATACGGCTAATAACAGGTACGGCTAATAACTGGGATACGGCTAATAACTGGGATACAACTAATAACCGGGATACCGCTAATAACTGGGATACGGATAATAACTGGGATAGCTTCTGTACCCCCAGCCTTGAATAGCTGGTGCTAGCATTAGCATACTGCTACTACCTGTGATGTATTTTGAGTTAAAAAACTACCTGAGCCATTGAATTCTCCAGGTTAAGAGCCTCAAAATGAGACACAGCACATCAGCACTTTGATTAAGCCAGAATTGTGGTTTTAAAACTATGAGAACCTAAACAGATATCGGTTCAGAATAAACATTCTGATCTCCGTCCTTCTGCTGCAGCGCCCTCTGGCGGTGTCCCAGTGACAGTGCATCCATCTGAAGCCCCCCGACAGCAGGAGCCGACAGAGCAACGAGGTAATAACCGGGATACGGCCAATAACTGGTATTTGGCTAATAACCAGTATACGGCTAGTGCCCGGGATACAGCTAATAACTGGGATACCGCTAATAAGCGGGATACGGATAATAACGGGGATAGTTTCTGTACCCCCAGCCTTGAATAATTGATGCTAGCATTAGCATACTGCTACTAGCTGTGGTGTATTTTGAGTTAAAAACTACCCGAGGAATTGAATTCTCCAGGTTAAGAGCCTCAAAATGAGACACAGCACATCAGCACTTTGATTAAGCCATAATTGTGTTTTTAAAACTATGAGAACCTAAACCAATATCGGTTCAGAATAAACATTCTGATCTCCGTCCTTCTGCTGCAGTGCCCCCCGGTGGTGTCCCAGTGACAGTGCATCCATCTGAAGCCCCCCGACAGCAGGAGCCGACAGGACGCCCAGGTAATAACCGGGATATGACTAATAGCCAGTATACGGCTAATAACCGAGGTACGGCAAAAAAAATGCGAAACGGCTAATGAAGCCATAACAGATATCGGTTCAGAATATATATTCTGACCTCTGTCCTGCTGCAGCGACAGTGACAGTGCATCCATCTGAAGCCCCCGACAGCAGAAGCCGACAGAGCGACCAGGTATTAACCAGTATACGGCTAATAACCGGGATGTGGCTAATAACCAGTATACGGCTAATAACCGGGATACAGCTAATAACCAGGATACGGATAATAACTGGGATAGTTTCTGTACCCCCAGCCTTAAATAGTTGATGCTAGCATTAGCATACTGCTACTAGCTGTGGTGTATTTTGAGTTAAAAACTACCCGAGGAATTGAATTCTCCAGGTTAAGAGCCTCAAAATGAGATACAGCACATCAGCACTTTGATTAAGCCAGAATTGTGGTTTTAAAACTATGAGAACCTAAACAGATATCGGTTCAGAATAAACATTCTGATCTCCGTCCTTCTGCTGCAGTGCCCCCCGGTGGTGTCTCAGTGACAGTGCATCCATCTGAAGCCCCCCGACAGCAGGAGCCGACAGGACACCCAGGTAATAACCAGTATGCGGCTAATAACTGGGATACGTATAATAACTGGGATGTGGCTAACAACCAGTACACGGCCAATAACCGGGATTCCGCTAATAAGCGGGATACGGCTAATAACTTGGATACGGATAATAACTGGGATGTGGCTAATAACCAGTATATGGCTAATAACCGCGAAACGGCTAATGAAGCCATAACAGATATCGGTTCGGAATATATATTCTGATCTCTGTCCTTCTGCTGCAGCGACAGTGACAGTGCATCCATCTGAAGCCCCCCGACAGCAGAAGCCGACAGAGCGACCAGGTAATAACCGGGATACAGCTAATAACTGGGATACGGCTAATAACTGGGATACGGCTAATAACTGAGGTACGGCTAATAACTGGGATATGGCTAATAACTGGGATACGGCTAATAACTGGGATACAGCTAATAACTGGGATACGGCTAATAACTGGGATACGGCTAATAACTGAGGTACGGCTAATAACTGGGATACGGCTAAAAACTGGGATACGGCTAATAACTGAGGTACGGCTAATAACTGGGATACGGCTAATAACTGGGATACGGCTAATAACTGAGGTACGGCTAATAACTGGGATACGGCTAATAACTTGGATACGGATAATAACTGGGATGTGGCTAATAACCAGTATATGGCTAATAACCGCGAAACGGCTAATGAAGCCATAACAGATATCGGTTCGGAATATATATTCTGATCTCTGTCCTTCTGCTGCAGCGACAGTGACAGTGCATCCATCTGAAGCCCCCCGACAGCAGAAGCCGACAGAGCGACCAGGTAATAACCGGGATACAGCTAATAACTGGGATACGGCTAATAACTGGGATACGGCTAATAACTGAGGTACGGCTAATAACTGGGATATGGCTAATAACTGGGATACGGCTAATAACTGGGATACAGCTAATAACTGGGATACGGCTAATAACTGGGATACGGCTAATAACTGAGGTACGGCTAATAACTGGGATACGGCTAAAAACTGGGATACGGCTAATAACTGAGGTACGGCTAATAACTGGGATACGGCTAATAACTGGGATACGGCTAATAACTGAGGTACGGCTAATAACTGGGATACGGCTAATAACCTGGATACAACTAATAACCGGGATACCGCTAATAACTGGGATACGGATAATAACTGGGATAGCTTCTGTACCCCCAGCCTCGAATAGCTGGTGCTAGCATTAGCATACTGCTACTACCTGTGATGTATTTTGAGTTAAAAAACTACCTGAGCCATTGAATTCTCCAGGTTAAGAGCCTCAAAATGAGACACAGCACATCAGCACTTTGATTAAGCCAGAATTGTGGTTTTAAAACTATGAGAACCTAAACAGATATCGGTGCAGAATAAACATTCTGATCTCCGTCCTTCTGCTGCAGCGCCCTCTGGCGGTGTCCCAGTGACAGTGCATCCATATGAAGCCCCCCGACAGCAGGAGCCGACAGAGCAACGAGGTAATAACCGGGATACGGCTAATAACTGGTATGTGGCTAATAACCAGTATACGGCTAGTGCCCGGGATACAGCTAATAACTGGGATACCGCTAATAAGCGGGATACGGATAATAACTGGGATAGTTTCTGTACCCCCAGCCTTGAATAATTGATGCTAGAATTAGCATACTGCTACTAGCTGTGGTGTATTTTGAGTTAAAAACGACCTGAGCCATTGAATTCTCCAGGTTAAGAGCCTCAAAATGAGACACAGCACATCAGCACTTTGATTAAGCCAGAATTGTGTTTTTAAAACTATGAGAACCTAAACAGATATCGGACCAGAATAAACATTCTGATCTCCGTCCTTCTGCTGCAGTGCTCCCCGGTGGTGTCCCAGTGACAGTGCATCCATCTGAAGCCCCCCGACAGCAGGAGCCGACAGGACGCCCAGGTAATAACCGGGATATGACTAATAGCCAGTATACGGCTAATAACCGAGGTACGGCAAAAAAAATGCGAAACGGCTAAACCATAACAGATATCGGTTCAGAATATATATTCTGACCTCTGTCCTGCTGCAGCGACAGTGACAGTGCATCCATCTGAAGCCCCCGACAGCAGAAGCCGACAGAGCGACCAGGTATTAACCAGGATACGGCTAATAACTGGGATACGGATAATAACTGAGATAGTTTCTGTACCCCCAGCCTTGAATAGTTGATGCTAGCATTAGCATACTGCTACTAGCTGTGGTGTATTTTGAGTTAAAAACTACGTGAGGAATTTAATTCTCCAGGTTAAGGTCAAAATGAGACACAGCACATCAGCACTTTGATTAAGCCAGAATTGTGTTTTTAAAACTATGAGAACCTAAACAGATATCGGTTCAGAATAAACATTCTGATCTCTGTCCTTCGGCTGCAGTGCCCCCCGGTGGTGTTTGTTTTTGTTTGTTTGTTTGTTTATTTTATTGTCCCCGTAGGGAAATTCGTCCTCTGCATTTAACCCATCCTTCAATGCCGCTGGGGCGACCGGTAAGGAGCAGTGTTTGACGGCAGTGCCGCGCCCGGGGACCCAACTTCATGATGTGGAGCCAGGCTGATGGTCAGAATCACCTGGATGCAGGATTCACCTATTGCACATGTTTTTAGTAGAAGGGGAAACCTACGCAGACACAGGGAGAACATGAAAACTCCACACAGAAATGCCCCGTCCTGGTGGGAATCGAACCCCCGACCTTCTAGCTGTGAAGCAGAGGCGCTAACCGCTGTGCTACCGGGTGTCCCAGTGACAGTGCATTCATTTGAAGCCCCGTAACAGCAGGAGGCCACAGAGTGCCCACTCGAGTGCATGTAAACACACTCTGTCATCCACAGGGGGAGCTCCAAACACCATGTCCCTGGTCCTAATCCCAGTCTGTGTCGTCGTCCTCGTCACAGTGATCACTCTGACCATCTGCTGCAAGAGGCGCAAACGCACAGATGAGAGGAGTCCAAACACATGTCCATCTGCAGGTGAAGTGTCTCAGGGAACAGGAGCTGGAGGAACTCAAAATCCCGAGGTCACTATCATTAAAACTTTGTATTTTAACCTGACATATCTGGACTCTGTTAATAACTTTCTGTATGATTTGTTTTTTTAGAGACAATGTGGAAACGTCAACGAAAACCTTTGTCTGGAGGACGTGAAGGCGGAGCCGTCTCCCCTCGAGCTGAACAAGATATAAGTCACTGTTAAGGCCGTACTTTTTACTCAGAAGTGTCAGCCTCACCTAAACCGTTTTACTACTTTGACCTGCAAATTAAAACATTTTATACCTGCTTGACTGAAAACAGTTCTGTTCACCCGTACATATGACACTGAAAGTATTTTATCTGCTTTTTGCTTTTTATTGTAATCAATACATTTTTCTGTTGGTGCTTTATAGATTGATTTGACCTGTTTTCTTACAATTTAATGCAACGGTGAAACACTTTGAAAGGCCTTGTGTATGAACTGTGCTCTACAAATAAACTTGTCTTACTTGGTTTATGATACTGACACCGGAACGATTTGTCTCATTTCTTTCTCGGAGTAAAGGAGAAATGTCTTAAACTCATATAAACCCGTTCAGCTGACGACTTTGAAATCCTCCTCTACAATGGAAATCTCCTGGACGAGCTAGAGCTTCAGAAACAAAGTCAGTCTCACCTTTGGCCGTCTGAGGAACACAGGTTTCGATCACATTAGGGTATTTATCATGAAGAACTACTTCGACAAACGTTGAATTATGGAAGAACTTTCTACCAAATAAAGAAGCAGAGACGTCGAGAGGAGCAAAGAGGTTCAACAGCTCATGAAAACATAATTAACAGAGGATGCTAATGTTTAGCTTCATGCTACATGATAACGGCATGTATCAAAATGATTCAATTAAACTCACGACGATTGTTGACGTGAAAAACAAGGTTCTTTGGAGGAGCCGAGAGAAATGTGGACGTTTCTACAACTGTGCATTTGTTTATGTCAGAGGTGTCTGTAGCTAAGTACATCTATTACAGAACTGTACTTCAGTAGAGGTTTTGAGGATCTGCTTTACTTAGAACTTTCAAATGTAGTGGAGTAAAAGTAGAAAGTTGGAATACTTTCTTTCTCTTCGTCTTTTCCTGCAAACCAGACGTTTCTGATCAAGGAGAGAAAACATGATATTCTTTGAGTTTAATGCATTAGTTGAAGTTTGGGAAGAGCTGCTGTAGTTGATCCAGTCATAGTTTCTAACATGAACGAAGGAGGCGCGGAAAGAAACTTAACATGTCAGTTTTTACTTTGTTACTGCTGATGGAGCTGATATGAAGAAAGGAGAGGTTATAGTGGAAAGAAGACTTCTACAACAGAGAATAGAGGATGTTAAGTCATTATATAGTCGTTATTTCTGTTTAACTTCTACAGAAATGTGTGTGTTTTACAGATTTGTCACACATACATCACCTCAGTGATTAAATAAAACCATCACATCAGATTTATGCGAGCAACAAAAAGGACAAGGTGTGAACGTCAGCGTTTCGCATAAACAGACGGAGGCGTCACAACCACAGTTTACAGGAAGTAGAAAAATAGCTCCGTTGGTGAAACAAGCGTGAAATGTGTAGTAAAAGTTGCTGTCACGTGACCATCTGATGGAACGTTACTGTTCACTAAATGTATTTATTTATTTAATTTAAGAGAAAGGGGGATCAATACATGTTAATGAACATTTTTAAATATGCCAGATTATAGCCCTAGGCTAATTTCCATCTGCAGACCCCCTGGCAGGTTGATGTCACAAAGACACAGAAACACAACCTATACACTATACAGTGCCTCTCGAAAGTATTCATACACCTTGAACATTTGCACATTTTGTCATGTTTACAACCCTAAACATAAAGATTTTATTTTGTTTTTTTTACTTAACGTTCACACACAAGTAACAGACAACTGTGAAGTGAAAGCAAAATGATACATGATTCTGTATTTAAAAAAAATTAGAAAACCGAAAAGTGGGGCGTGCATAAGTATTCATACAGATGAATGAATACTTTGTGGAACCCCCTTTTGCTGTAATAACAGCAGAAAGTCTTTTGGGTTTGACTTTACAAGATTAGCACATGTAGAGACTGACATTTTAGCCCATTCCTCTTTAAAAAACAACTCAAGCTCTGTCACATTAGAAGGAGAGCGTTTGTGAACAGCAGTTTTCAGATTATTCCACAGATTTTCAATAGGATTTAGGTCAGGACTGTGACTGGGCCATTCTAACACATTAATATGTTTTTATTGAACCATTCCATTGTAGATTTATCTTTGTGTTTAGGGTCATTGTCCTGCTGAAGGTGAATCTCCGCCCCAGCCTCAGTTCTCTTGTGACTCCAGCAGGTTTTCCTCCAAAATGTCTCTGTATTTGGCTCCATCCATCTTCACAACTATTCTTACAATCTCCCCAGTCCCTGCTGAGGAAAAGCAGCCCCACAGCATGATGCTCCCCCCCGTATATTTGACACTGGGGATGGTGCACTCAGGACGATGAGCAGTGTCAGGTTTGCTCCATACATAACGTTTGTCTCATCTGACCAAAGCTCCTTCTTCCACATGGAGCTGTGTCCTCCATATGACTTCAGCAAACTTCAAACAGGATTTTTTAGGGCCTCCTTTCAATAATGGCTTTCTTCTTCCACTCGCCCATGAAGGCCAGATTTGTGTAGATACGACTTATAGTTGTCCCATGTCCAGTTTCCCCCAGCTCAGCGGCAGGACTTCACAGCTCCTCCAGAGTTATCTTGGGGCACTTGGTTGTATTTCTTACCAGTGTCCTCCTTGTTTGATCTAATATTTTAGATGGGCGACCGTGTCTTGGTAAGTTTGCAGTGGTGCTTTACTCTTTCCATTTCCAAATGATGGATTGAACAGTTGCTCCGGGAGATGTTTAAATCTTGGGAAATCATTGCATAACTTAACGCTGCTTTAAACTTCTATGGAACTTTATCCCTGACCTCTCTGGTGCTCCTTGACCTTCATGATGTTGTTTAGTGACCAACACACTCCGACCACAGCTCTGAGGGCCTGAAAGAACAGCTGAAATTATACTGAGAGTAGATTACACACAGGTGGCCTCTATTTAACCGTTAGGCCAAGGTGTGAACATTCTGGAGTCATTAGGAATGTTTTAAAGGCAATTTAATGCACTCAGAAAATGCTGTATGAATACTTATGCACGCCCCACTTTTCACTTTTCTATTTTTTGAAAAATAACAGAATCATGTATCATTTTGCTTTCACTTCACAGTTGTCTGTTGCTTGTGTGTGAACGTTCAGTAAAAAAATCAAAATCTTCATGTTTAGGGTTGTAAACATGACAAAATGTGCAAAAGTTCAAGGTGTATGAATACTTTCGAGAGGCACTATATACACAAAAGCAGCACAGACATTTACATACAGCACGGGATAAAGACATGTAGAGACAATTGAACACAGTGGAACAATGACAGTGGAAAAGAACCACATTCATATGTACTGCACATCCTCCCATTACAGCCTCTTTTAATTGAATTTGATAAACACCGCTATTGCACTGTTCCCTATTGCACTGACCCCTATTGCACTGATCCCTATTGCACTGATCCCTATTGCACTGACCCCTATTGCACTGATCCCTATTGCACTGAGTGGATGTATTGTGCTGACTGAAGTACTGAAGTCGAGCTGTTTGTGGGAGCTGCTTTTTTGGCGACTCAGTTTGTGAAACAGAGCGTTCATCATCGGAAAACAATGATGGATAAATGAATGAATAAAGAGGCTATATATTTTTTTATTTTATTATATTCTATTAGTTTATTTGAACAGGGACAATGCACATTAATTAACATCACTGTAAATGTGCCAGTTTTAGCTCCAAAGCTAGTTTTCAACTGTAGTCCCTGGGCAAGATGTAGATTTCCAACAGTAAACAATATACAACAATGACAACAATCTGTATTAACCTGTAAAATGATAAAACAGTTCATTAGTATGATCTCACATACAACCTATGTTAACATTCGGCACACACACTACACCATAGACAAATACACACAGGCAGAATTACACTGGCAGCACAAAAGCAGCAAGAATAAAATACATTAACAGTGACGTGTTTGATTCTCAAGTAACCAGGATTTGAACATCTTTTTGAAAGGCTTTAAAGTATCAACATTGCGTATGTGAGAGGGGATAGTGTTCCAGAGCTGGACTGCTCTCAAGGCCGACTGGCTGAAGGCACTTTTCCTGAGGGGAACTAACACGTTATTTGACATATTTGATATATAGATGTTTATTATATATAACGCATGAGTCTCTAACCCGTTACCTTCATAATAAAGTAGCGCAGTAACGTAACAAGCTACTTTTCCAGAGGAGTAACGAGCGAACTAACAAAGTTACTTTTAAAAGTAAAGTTACCCAACACTGACCACCGAGCACAATTTTCACAATAAGACACAATAAAACAATACGAGGACATTATCTAGTTTATTTGACTCAAGGAAACAAAGTTTACAAGCCGAAATGCAAAAAAGTTCAGAGATCCAGCCCGGATCTAGAGGCCGAGTCGGACACAGTCTGTTTTCACAGCGGAATATAGAAGAGAGTTTACCTCCTGGACGGGGCCTTTCTGTGTGGAGTTTGCATGTTCTCCTCCTGTCTGCGTAGGTTTCCTCTGGGTAAAAATATGTCCAATATGTTCCCCTCTGGGGCCGGGACTCCCTTGAAAAAGAGATTCTTTAATCTCAGTGGGACTTTCCTGCTTAAATAAAGCATCAGATCATAATATCATATCACTGTTATAATATAAGTAAGTACGATGGATAAAACCTCCACAATCAGATTGGGAGGCCTTGGGAGTTTGTGACCCGTGCGTAAAGGACATGACTTTCTTCTCATGTCCTCATCGTTCTTTATTTGGAGCTGACTTTTTGTCTCAGACCCGTTATTGATGGAGCTCAGACCTGCTCCACTGAGCTGTGATGCTCTGCTGGATCATTCTGTCAGTTTATTCTCTCACTCCTGGGCTCAGTCTGAGGCGTCTGCTCTGGAGCTACACATTCATTTATAAGATCTCCAGCTGTTGAGAAGCAGAGATCAGATTAGCTTATTTTCACAAGAAATATTACGTTAACTGACGCTGATATACACTACCACTGAAAAGTTTGGGGTCACTTAAAATCTCCTTATTTTTGAAAAAAAAAGCACTGCTTTATTCAATGAGGATAACATTAAATCAATGAGAAATACAGTCTAGACATCGTTGATGTTGTGAAAGCCAATTCTAGCTGGAAACGGGTGAATTTAATGGGTTACCTACATAGGTCTGCAGAGGTTCTAATGGTACATTGTGCAAGCTAATCATGTTAAGAGGGTAATTAATGATTAGAAAACCCTTGTGCAATTATGCTAGCATGGCTGAAAACTGTTTTGCTGATGAGGGAAGCTATAGAACTGGCCTGGGTGACCACAGTGTATACAGTGCCTCTCGAAAGTATTCATACACTTTGAACTTTTGCACATTTTGTCATGTTTACAACCCTAAACATAAAGATTTTATTTTTATTTATTTACTGAACGTTCACACACAAGTAACAGACAACTGTGAAGTGAAAGTGAAATGATACATGATTCTGTTTTTTTTTTTTTTTTTTAAATAAAAAAGTGAAAAGTGGGTCGTGCATAAGTATTCATACAGCATGCATGAATACTTTGTGGAACCCCCTTTTGCTGCAATAACAGCAGCAAGTCTTGTGGTCTGACTCTACAAGATTAGCACATGTAGAGACTGACATTTGAGCCCATTCCTCTTTACAAAACAACTCCAGCTCTGTAACATTAGAAGGAGAGCGTTGAACAGCAGTTTTCAGACCTTTCCACAGATTTTTCAATAGGATTTAGGTCAGGACTTTGACTGGGCCATTCTAACACATTAATATGTTTTTATTGAACCATTCCATTGTAGATTTAGCTTTGTGTTTCGGGTCATTGGGGCACTTGGTTGAATTTCTTACCAGTGTTCTCCTTGCTCAGTCTGATATTTTAGGTGGATGACCACGTCTTGGTAAGTCTGCAGTGGTGCTTTACTCTTTCCATTTCCAAATGATGGATTGAACAGTTGCTCCTACGGACATAGCCGTATGTCTGTACGGTCTTGTGGTTCTGAACATTAATCAGGTAGTACGTTTTAAAATTATTTTCTAAAACTTTCTACAATATAGTTTGAAAACTATACAAATCTTAATGTATATCAATAGATTAATACATTTCATGTATTTTGTCGCATCTTTTTTTAAATCTATATTTACAGTGTTCAAATAGTCTGTAGAATTAGCTTCTAGGTGTTCATTCCTCTGAAAATGTATGTATTATTGTCATGAACAAAACAAAATCTTGGGAAATCTTTGTATAACTTAACGCTGCTTTAAACTTCTCCACAGCTTTATCCCTGACCTCTCTGGTGCTCCTTGACCTTCATGATGTTGTTTAGTGACCAATACACTCCGACCACAGCTCTGAGGGCCTAAAAGAACAGCTGAAATTATACTGAGAGTAGATTACACACAGGTGGCCTCTATTTAACCGTTAGGCCAAGGTGTGAACATTCTTGAGTCATTAGGAATGTTTTAAAGGCAATTTAATGCACTCAGAAAATGTTGTATGAATACTTATGCACGCCCCACTTTTCACTTTTCTATTTTTTGAAAAATAACAGAATCATGTATCATTTTGCTTTCACTTCACAGTCGTCTGTTACTTGTGTGTGAACGTTCAGTAAAAAAATCTAAATAAAATCTTTATGTTTAGGGTTGTAAACATGACAAAATGTGCAAAAGTTCAAGGTGTATGAATACTTTCGAGAGGCACTGTATGTATAGTGTATATGAAAAGGATAAAGTCTCCAGGTGTGTTTTTGATAACCTGGTTAAAATGTGAAAAGTGTATTTGTTGATGTGGGACCTGTAGATGTAGTTCTGGATTTGAACGTAGCAAATTATTTAAAACAAACTCCCAATAATTGACCGAAAATGTCCAGTTTCAGGACAGTCTGATAAAGTCAGTACTCACTGCAGTGTCTCCAGTCGACAGTGAGGGCTCTGTTCAAGGACGAGAAGCTCCTTCACGTCTGACTCCCTCAGATTGTTATATCTCAGGTTCAGCTCAGTGAGATGTGAGGGGTTGGACTTCAGCGCTGAGGCCAGAGAGGAACAGCTGATCTCTGACAAACCACAGTCCCACAATCTGAATAAAGAATACATGAAGTGATTAAAGTCCTGAGATATCACAAAGACATGCATCTTGAATAATACAAGTCACGAATCCAAACTGAATAGATAACATAAAAAATAGTGATGGACAAAAAACTGTGTTTCATGTGGTGAAAGTGTCAGTGCTGCTGTGGGCCAGAATAAATGCTTTTCCTATTTTTTACAAAGTCCTGCTTTTGAAGAAATACTAACACTGGCTGACCCGGTGAGGGAAACGTAAGGAGTGCCCTCTGCAGCAAACAGTGGCTGAATTAGCTCTGACTGAATGAAATAAAAAAATTGCACATTGATGTCC
This sequence comes from Gobius niger, assembly GCF_951799975.1. Lineage (NCBI taxonomy): Eukaryota > Metazoa > Chordata > Actinopteri > Gobiiformes > Gobiidae > Gobius > Gobius niger. The sequence continues at coordinate 17,197,769 of NC_136874.1, forward strand.
TTCCTCGGAGCAGCTGAGCCCCCTGGAGCTCAGGGAGCACAGACCCACCAGCCTATCATTGATGTAATCATTCAAACGTCACTATCAGGCTGTAATGATAAAACCGCCACACGTCTGTTTGTGTGTTGGTGCTTCCGTCGTGTTTGTGTGAAGTCGTGATAATAAAGTTTGTCCACAAGGGGTCCTCCTCACCCTCTCTCTCCTCCTCACCCTTCTCTCTCCTCCTCACCCTTCTCTCTCCTCTCTCCCTACTCTCTCCTCCTCACCCTCCTCTCTCCTCCTCACCCTCTCTCTCCTCCTCATCCTCCTCTCTCCTCCTCACCCTCTCTCTCCTCCTCACCCTTCTCTCTCCTCCTCACCCTCCTCTCTCCTCCTCATCCTCCTCTCTCCCTACTCTCTCCTCCTCACCCTTCTCTCTCCTCCTCACCCTCTCTCTCCTCCTCACCCTTCTCTCTCCTCCTCACCCTTCTCTCTCCTCCTCATCCTCCTCTCTCCTCCTCACCCTCTCTCTCCTCCTCACCCTTCTCTCTCCTCCTCACCCTCCTCTCTCCTCCTCATCCTCCTCTCTCCTCTCTCCCTACTCTCTCCTCCTCACCCTTCTCTCTCCTCCTCACCCTCTCTCTCCTCCTCACCCTTCTCTCTCCTCCTCACCCTTCTCTCTCCTCCTCACCCTTCTCTCTCCTCTCTCCCTACTCTCTCCTCCTCACCCTTCTCTCTCCTCCTCACCCTCTCTCTCCTCCTCACCCTTCTCTCTCCTCCTCACCCTTCTCTCTCCTCCTCACCCTTCTCTCTCCTCCTCACCCTTCTCTCTCCTCCTCACCCTTCTCTCTCCTCCTCACCCTCCTCTCTCCTCCTCACCCTTCTCTCTCCTCCTCTCCCTTCTCTCTCCTCCTCTCCCTTCTCTCTCCTCCTCTCCCTTCTCTCTCCTCCTCTCCCTTCTCTCTCCTCCTCACCCTTCTCTCTCCTCCTCTCCCTTCTCTCTCCTCCTCACCCTTCTCTCTCCTCCTCTCCCTTCTCTCTCCTCCTCTCCCTTCTCTCTCCTCCTCACCCTTCTCTCTCCTCCTCTCCCTTCTCTCTCCTCCTCACCCTTCTCTCTCCTCCTCTCCCTTCTCTCTCCTCCTCACCCTTCTCTCTCCTCCTCTCCCTTCTGTCTCCTCAGCTCACACTGCTCTGACCGTGGTCTGGGCTGACTTAGTCTGAGTAATACAGCTCATTTTGAGACCATTTTATAGCGCGACAAAACAGAACTGCTAAAGTTACTGACTTCTCACTGCTGACTTTGTCCGAACGGTCTCGACACGCGGCGCTGACGTCCTCGCCCGTCAGTGTTTTTGTTTCCAATCAGCTTAATAATCCAGTCATGTCACGCTGGCTCGCTGGTTATCGAATTTACACAGTTTGCTTCACTCCCGCGTCTTACAGAGAGGCTGTACCATCCTCTCAAACGGGGGCAGGGGCGGATCTAGAAAAAAAATGGCTAGCAGGGTCAGGGATCAATTCTGGGGTGGCGACACATTTTACAATGTCGTAGCTTTATAGCGGGGGGGTGCAAGTGTTGCTTGATTGTAAGAAAATTAATAAAATAAATCATCATCTTGGAAGCCACAGGAATTGGCAACTGACTCCTTCTTGATACCTGAGCTGTATAACTTATAATTCTTTGTCCTGTCAAAAAACGACTAACTGAGAGTGAGCCCCTTTAAGCACCCAAGTAGCTTCTAGAGCAGATGTGAGACATCACATGACATCAGTGGGGCGGCAAGTCCTTTACTAGGGGTGGTAGCTGCCACCCCTCTAGATCCGCCCCTGAACAGGGGAAACACAGCTGCCCTTCTGTGATCAGGAACACGTCAGCGCTGCTGCAGCTCGAGGGGTAGAGGAGGAATGAAGCACGATTTGAAGTTGTTGAGCATTAAAACTGTATTTTCAGCACATGTTAGCTTAGTAGGGCAAATATCTAAGAAGCGTAAAAGAAATAATACTGCTGGGGAGAAAAAAAAAAGTTTTGAGAAGGGCACTTAAAGGGCATAGGGCAAAAGGGCACCTCCTGGGCTTTATCTGTGCACATCCCTGCTTGTTTTCACAGGCGAAGTGAGCCTCACAATCTCTTTCGCCTTCCTTAAAGGGACTATACAGAGTTTAAAAATGTTTTAAATAATGTATTTTCTCCCCCTACATGTTCCAGCCATGCCCTAATGTGTTGAATGAGCTCAGACCTGTTCACCACAACTGCCTCTAAAATCCTGCACTGTCACTCAAAAAGGTGTCGATTCAGGTCCGAAGTGCCGTCATGCACGAGCTTAATGGCAGTAGTGAGTATAAAATGGCTAACTTGCATCTAACCCCTTTAATTCCACAGAATGCTTTTTCTGTTTCTTTGGCTGTTTAGGCCCAGGGTCCTTGGATTCTTCTGTACAGAGCCTTCGTTTTACCTCGAAGTCCCGTGTTCATGTCTGGACGGCTCCCTGGCCTGCTTTGCTGGGCGAGACACTTCAAATGAGAGGGCCACAAACACCTCCCTCATCCTTTTGGCCTCTTTCAAGTGCAAGGAATAAAACTTTTATCAGACTCTGGATGAAAGTGCTGACTTCCTTTTGTAATCCAGGGTCATTGTGATTTTCAAAGTTGGTCGTGACGGCAGACTGTAGAGATATGAGGGAGGTGGCCCAAGCTCCATGTCCACCCACGCCCACGCCCGCGTCACGTAGCCCTTTAAATAAAGAATTGATTCCACCCCGAGGGAGCTGAGGAAAAACGTGTTTGTCGGACCTTCTTTCTTGATGTGGGCGGACCACCTCCGGCACCACCCATACTCCTTGGCGTCCAGGTAAAGCTGGACATAGCCGTATGTCTGTACGGTCTTGTGGTTCTGAACATTAATCAGGTAGTACGTTTTAAAATTATTTTCTAAAACTTTCTACAATATAGTTTGAAAACTATACAAATCTTAATGTATAAAAAATCAATAGATTAATACATTTCATGTATTTTGTCGCATCTTTTTTTAAATCTATATTTACAGTGTTCAAATAGTCTGTAGAATTAGCTTCTAGGTTTTCATTCCTCTGAAAATGTTTTTATTATTGTCATGAACAAAACAAAAACAAATAACTAAAACTGTTATGTTGGTAGTTTAAGCCCTGACCCACAGACAGTGAACTGACCCGAGAGTCTGCAGGCGACAGTCTGACCGCTGTAGAAAACCACACAGATGAAACACTCCTGAGTCAGACACGTCTCTGTTATTACCCAGGTCAAGGTGAGTGAGATGTGAGGGGTTAGACTTCAGTGCTGAGGCCAGAGAGGAACAGCTGATCTCTGACATACCACAGTGCCACAATCTGAAAAAAGAATAAATAAAGTAATTCAATTCCAGAGTAAAGTCAGGAGGTTTCTGTAGCTGCAGCTGAACATCTGAGACTCTGGTTTGGAGCAGGACTCAGAGGTCGGGGGTGAATGTTGTAGTTTTTCAGACATGATCAGACATGAGTTTCAGTCATTAAAGGATGAGAAGACCGGAGGAGGGACGAGCGAGAGCCGTCACAGACCTTACACTGATGTCCTCAGACACAGCACTGACCTGAGAGAGGAGAGCTGACAGTGAGGACTCTTCAGAGCAGCACTGACCTGAGAGAGGAGAGCTGACAGTGAGGACTCTTCAGAGCAGCACACAGCACAGACACTGAGGAGGCACTTAGGTCATTACGGCTCAGATCCAACTCTCTGAGATGGGACGGGTTGGAGCTCAGCGCTGATGCCACCACTTCACAGTGAACCTCAGAGAGTCTACAGTCAAGATTCCTGCAACAGATGTTAGAGCGACATGTGAGTGATTCTAACAGGTCTGTGAAGCTTTTGTCTGTAACTGAGGACTCACACAGCCTTCCTGCAGTTCCTCACCGCAGGGATCAGTCTCTGTTTACCCTGGAGAGATGTGGTGTACTTGCTTAGGTCCAGCTCTTCGAGAACCAGCTCTGACATCTGCAGCATGTAGGCCAGAGCCGAGCACTGGATCTCAGACAGTTCCTCCATAGATCCACCTCCAGACTTCAGGAAGTCCTGGATCTGTTGCTGCACAGACTGGTCCTTCAGCTCCATCAGACAGTGGAAGATGTTGATGCTTCTGTCAGGAGAGACTTCCTCCTCTGTGTTTAGTTCTTTAAAGTTTTTAATGACTTCTGTGATTTCTGATTGGTCCATTGGACTCAGCAGAGCTCCTAAAAGTCTGTGGTTGGACTCCAGACTGAGGCCATGAAGGAACCGCACAAACAGGTCCAGGTGGCCGTTTGGACTCTGCAGGGACTTTCCAACAGACTTTATGAGAAACGTACTTGGTCTTAGATATAAGACCGTTTCTTCGCTTCCATAAATAAACTTGTCCACCACCTCCGTGTTGTTCTTGAAGCAGTGGTGAAGGTAAACGGCTGCCAGAAACTCCTGCACGCTCAGGTGGATGAAGCAGTAGACTGACTGGTTGAAGACACTCTCTCGTTTGAAGATCTCAGTGCAGAGTCCGGAGTAGACCGAGGCCTCTCTCAGGTCCAGACCCACATGCTCCAGGTCTTCTTGGTAGAACATGATGTTTCCTGTCTGCAGATGCTCAAAGGCCAGTCTCCCCAGCTTCAGGAGCAGCTCTGTGTCGGCCTCTGTCAGCCCCCAGGTCTCAGACCTGACCTCTGTTTGTGTCTGTTTGTACTTCCTCTTCCTGTGCGTCTGCACCAACAGGAAGTGTGCGTACATGTCTGTGAGGGTCTGGGGCAGTGGTCTGCTCTGATGGCTTCTCAACACGTGGTCCAGGACTGTGGAGGTGATCCAGCAGAAGACTGGGATCTGGCTCATGTTGTAGAGGCTGCGGGAGGTTCTGAGGTGGGACAGGACTGTTTGAAGCTGCTCTTCATCTGAGAACCTCTTCCTGAAGTACTGCTCCTTCTGTGGGTCAGTGATGAAGCCCCTGACCTCCGTGACCCTGTGCACGCACCGCGCTGGGATCTGATGGGCCGCCGCTGGGCGGGAGGTGATCCATATAAGGGCGTGAGGAAGCAGAGCGCTTCTGATGAGGTTCACCAACAGTACGCCCACCTCTGACCTCTGTGTGACCTCAGAGATGAGCTCACAGCTGAAGTCCAGAGACAGTCTGCTCTCGTCGAGGCCGTCAAAGATGAACAGGAGTTTACAGATGGACAGAGTGTGGGCTGTGAGCGTCTGTGGGGCAGAGAAACAGACGAGTGTCAACTCAACTTTCCGTAACCTTAGATTCAGAAAACTTTATTCATCCCCAGGGGCAATTCACGTGCTGTTTCCTGCCACACATTCATCCATTCACTATGCATCATAAATACAACACATAGTGAAGAATACAAAAACAATAAGGATAATTTCTCTCCCTCAGTTTGATGGACAGGGTTGTAAAAAATCCATCATGAGCTGTTTTTATCCGTCATTAATTAATCTCTTAAGCATTTTTAAAAGAAATGTATACATGTTTATAATTTTATTTATAATTTTATATATTTTTTTATGTTACGGAAAATGTTAGATCACGGGATAAATGGAGCTAAACTCCAACGTAATGTTTAAGCTGGTGGGGAATGGGACAATATTTAGCCGTTCACATCATGCGTCTTTGAAGCTGCATTACGCGCTGCACGACCCGTCTCCTCTTCCATCCTGCACCACACCTCTGCTCTGTGTCCTCTCTCTGTACTTCGTGTGTTTATTCAAATCATGCTCTCAGCTCCGATGTGAGAACCATCGTAGCACTAAAAAGCTGTTTAGTTGCGTTGTCCAGAGCATCTACAATAAGCCCAATGCCCATCTCGACTGCGCATGTGTCACAGGATGATAAATTTGCACGCAGCATTTTGCACATTTAATTTTATTGTTTGTGTGTGCTTTTATTTTGTTATTGTTGTTTTTGTGTTTTTATCGTGGTGCGTTGCTGTGCTTTTTATTTCCTGTTTTTAATCACCTGGACCCTCACACCTGTGGCAGGCTGTTTTAACCTAGTTTTTATCCAATGAGCGTGGCGGCTGGTGGCGGACAATGAGCTTTTATTGGACACTGAGCCATTTGAAGCAGAGGAGCGGGTAACGAGAGGAAGCACCGGCTGGCTTGGGCGAGGCACGGACACGGCAGAAGAGCAGAAACAACACCTGGAGCGGCAGCAGTGAAGCCAGAGTACGACGTGCAACACGGCGGACGGGCAGAGTTTCTCTGCCCCGTGCATGAGTAACGCTCCTTAGTACTCTGGCGTATGTTGGGTTAGCTGCTCCCTAAAGTGTTTGGCTGTGTGGGCCGAGTGACTGCCCCTGAGTTTTGTCCTCCACAGCGGCTCCGCCAGGAGGACCAGTCACGGCACCAACATCCAGTGAAGCCAGAGTACAACGCTGATCACGGCAGGCGGGCAGAGTAACTCTGCCCCTGCGTGTGAGTACCCTTCTAGTACTCTGGCAGGATTGACTGTGTTGGCTCTAGAGCCGTCTTAAATAAAAGGACAAATTACTGCCTTTGGCCTGTTTGCCTACAGAGACGCCGAGGAAAGGAAGCACGGAACCAAGTGACTGGCGTTGGGGCTTTTCCTCGCTGTGCGTATGCTGTACAACGCGGTCGTATTGAGAGAGGACCGGGCGAATCGTGTGCGGAATGCTTCAATTGACGGTATGTTCTCAAAGAGCTTCCAGGAAACAAATGTATACTGCTTCTCCTTCTAAAACAAGTCATTTTTTCATAGGATCCTGTTCCTACCTCCCCTTTTACATAATATGGTCGTGGTCGCTTCGACCTGCGGGTCGCTTGGTTAAAGTAAGCGCCCACCCGGCGCACAAGTCAAAGCTGCGTACGAACTGAACTGAACTCAGTTGACCAGGGCGCGAGGGCTCCCGCACCTGAGTGCGCCCCCCGCTGGTCTCACAAACTGCTCCTCCACAAACAAGGTAACAAAGGGTATCGCCATCTGCCTGGCCCTAATACGCAACGGCTGCGGTAATACTTCGTTCCTATCCTGGTCTCCAAGTTGTGGAGCTTGGCCCTGAGCGCCACACACTGCAATAGGATTATTAGATTTTGTTTTATTTTATTCATTGTTTGAGTGGATGTGGATACGAATGAGTGTGAATGCGGTTGTGTGTGTTAACAAATGATTTTAAAGTAGATTTATAAATTTGACAATTTTTTCTATAAAACTAAAATAAATTCTATTTTATATAATAACTTTTGCTTTGTCTGTCCATTGTCATGCTCCCCTCGAACCTTGTAAACAAATCATTGTGGTTCCTTGGGCCCAGAATCCAAGGTGGCGTTGTTGGTAATTATTAAAGTAGCTACATTTTGATTTAAGTTAAGCCTCGGCTGCGACTCTAGCATCAGCTAAAGTTGTGCAAACAGCGGCTAAATGTTAATACGGCAAAATCCACTTTTAGAACAGCCGTATGATGTTGTGAAATATTAAATCCGTATGACCTGCGGGTCAATAGTGAGGACTGTCCACTCTCTCGTTACCAATCAGAGGCCAGAGTCTGTTCTCGTCACATCAGTCACGGGTCAGCGCTTTGGCCACTGTCAGAGGTCAGTCCCAAAACCTATACCTGGTCAGACCAGTTTGGCCCTGGCCTTCGTTATGGTGAAAGCCGGTGAAAGAGCCATTCGACCGACACGTGCCTGTATATGGAAAAGGAGTCAGTGGAATATAAATGGATAAATATTAGGTTCAGCTCTGACGGTTCGGTTTATGGTGCCGGACCTGCGGTTTGGTGCATCACAGTGCAGTACAATATACAGGTGCAGTACAATATACAGTACAAGTACAATATAAAAAATAATAAGTTGGTTTTGAAATCATGATTTGTCCATGATTTGTCAATCATGAGTCAGTGATTGACAAGCCTGAGTAACCTTGCAGGTAAACAGCCCTCTCCCTCCCCCCTCACTGCAGGTGACAGGGCCAGGGCCATGTGGAAGCGTTTCATGAGTGTTTGTGCTGCAGGGCAAGTGACATCAGAATTTGACGTTTTTAGGCAGAACGTTGATCTACTTACGTATTTGCACTAAAATATGCCCAGGATATGTAGACAGCACTTCTGCACACTCATTTATACAGTTTATCAGTGGATTAAAAGTGGATTTGAGGGTAAGTTGTCCTTTAAACTCCGTATAGTGCCTTTAAGGTGTGCTTATTAACTATTAAAGAGGGGGTATTATGCTTTTCTCAGTCCCATAGCACCAGTCTATATCACACTACAATGATGACAAACCTTCTGTTGGTCTGTAAATGCAGTAAATTAGAATAACTGCCTTGTATAAAATGTCTCTCTCAAAATGGCTGTAGTGAATGTCTTGAAATAGGCCTCTGTCTCTTTAAGAACCTCTGAGCCTTTAGACACGCCCCCTCCACACGCTGTCTGTGGCATCAGTGGGGAGGGGGTTCTGCTGAGGAGCAGTGGTTGGTTACTCGGCTGGTGACGAATGCTCGGAGGCGTCTCCAGGAGGTGGGGGCGTTCCTAGGAGGACTCAGGCAAACCTATCCCTAAAATGGCCGCCATCAGAGTTTTTACAGATTACTCACAAATACTAGCCTGGCTAACACCAGACTAAAATCACAAGTGATATTTAGTCTGGGGACACCAATTCATTTTCTCGTAGGAGAGGTGTGGTTTACGAATGTCTATCATGCGTCTACACGGAGCCACAGCCAATCGTATCATCGTATCCGATGACGTATCCGCTGTAAACTTTCGAGCTAAACTATTTAGAACACGGCCTAAAGCTTGATCGAAAAATAGCGTCGCGTCTGCTGCTGTCATGTTTGATCCGTAAATAAACATTTTTTTTAAATCCGTAAATAAACTACAAGCTTCCGTATATCGAATAGCGCGTCATCGTCTTGCCGTCCCTCCTCGCTCTGTGATTGGTTCCCAAAGGCTGCCAAGGAACTTGCCAAGGCAACACTTCAGGCATGTTTTTAATGAGGGAATGACATAATAACATGATGTAAAGCTTGAAAAAGTCGATTTTGCATAATACCCCTATGCTGCTGTGTGCGCTCGAATCATTTGGAACTGCACAACAGCCTGGCCGAAATTTTCGCATAGATTTGGGAACCAATCACAGAGCGAGGAGGGACGGCAAGACGATGACGCGCTATTCGATATACGGAAGCTTGTAGTTTATTTACGGATTAAAAAAAAAAAGTTTATCAATCAATTTATGATCAAACATGACAGCAGCAGACGCGACGCTATTTTTCGATCAAGCTTTAGGCCGTGTTCTAAATAGTTTAGCTCGAAAGTTTACAGCGGGTACGTCATACGTCATCGGATACGATGATACGATTGGCTGTGGCCTCGTGCAGATGCATGATAGACATTCGTAAACCACACCTCTCCTACGAGAAAATGAATTGGTGTCCCCAGACGAAATATCACTTGTGATTTTAGTCTGGCGTTAGCCAGGCTATAATACCCCCCTTTAATTAAGCATTACTAATCTGCCTTACGAGCAATCTATAAGACTATTTATTAGGTATTTAAAAGTTGTTAATAGGCCATGAACAATGTGCTTGTAAATGTATTAATAAGCAGCATATTAATACATTTCACAAGGTATCACAGTCCAGATTAGGTTTTTGTCATTTTGTGAAGCACTTTGGTCTTCCTTGTGTTGTTAAGTGTTATACAAATACACTTTGATTGATTGAATACCTTTAACATAGTCCAGGAAGAATAAGAGTGTGTTTGAGTGCGTGACTGTGGGACAACGGATGCAAATTAGCCCATGGCTACAATCCGGCGTGGTGTGTTCATGAACATGCACTGTCCCGAACAAATAAACCAGTATACTATGAAAAATAAATAAAATAAATAATAAGCAGATTATTAATAACTATAAGCAGCTTATTAAAGGAATTAATAATCAACGTGTGCAAACAACCTGTGCGACTTGAGGTGACTTTCCGACTATAGTGTGACTTGACTTGACCGGACCCCATGACCAATTCACTTGGACTTACTTGGGATTTGGACCTTCACGAATTGGACTTGACTCGAGACTTTAGTGACTTACTCCGACCTCTGCTGAAAATAGTGCGATCTCGGGGCGATTCCCTGTGAAAACGCCCTGAGGCCAATGTGCTTTTGTCTTAACCAAACCAAATACGTGTTTTATGTAAATGAGAGTGACCTGTGGATCCAGCGCTGGATGGAACACTTGGATCAGCTCCATCAGACTGTAGCGCCCCCTTCTGACCAGGTTCATCTCTCTGAAGGACAGTGGCACCACCAGCTGCAGCTCCTGGTTCTCTGAGCCCTGGGCCCAGTCCAGACAGAACCTCAGGACTGAGAAGGTCTTCCCCACTCCAGCCACGCCCACAGTCAGCACGGCTCTGATGGAGCCCTGCTGCAGCGCCCCCTGCTGCTGCTCAGGGGGCAGAGCTTTAAAGATGTCCTGGCACCTGATGGTGATCTCCTGGACCTCCTTCTTCTTGGACTGTGTCTCCAGACTCCTCTCCTCAGGTTGGGCTCTGGCCTCTTCACTGAGGCCCTCTGTGATGTACAGCTCTGTATCGATGCTGTTCTGAAGAGTTCTATCTCCTGATTCTTCACTTCCCTCTGTCACACTCTCACATCTGCTGCTCAGGCTCTGCTTATGCTCCTTCAGAACCTTCTGGAGACCTTCACCTGGACACAGAGGAGGCAGACAGTGAGGTCTGTTCATGTGTCTCATACAGATCATAAACTGCACAGACTGACCTTGTGCTGTGTCTCTGGCCCAGTGATGCTCTCTTTTGGCATCCTGCTGTGAGACGATTTCTCTGTGGACAAAACAGACATGGATTTTACAGTTTCCCACAACAAATGACAACATAAAACAAATGCCATTAAATGCAGGGTGTTGATGCAATGGGAACAAACCACACAACTGTGCGGGAATGTTAAATGTTACTGTTCAGCTGGGCATCCGAGGTAAAACAATGTACTTCTGTTCTCAGCCTATAGATATTCCATGTTTTTGGTATTTCAGAGATGAATCTCAACACGATATAACCATCAAATGGGTTTCATTTATAACAAGCAGAAATAAATAATGAATTTATGGCTAATAAAAAATAAAGTGGCTAGAATTTGAACAAGACAAACTACTTCAGTTCATATCCTGCCCCCATTTGATGAAAAGCTACAGGCTCTAATATAAACTCATAAACTGTTTCTTTTCACTTCTCACTCTGGAAACGCGTCTGTGAACTGAAGCTGTAGATCTGTGAGTGAAGACAAAATGACCTTTGTCTTTAAAGGAGCTTTAAGTGGATGAGAAACAACTGAACTCACTTTGTCCCATCGAGTTGTGGCTCAGTGCTGCCCTCTGGAGGCTTTGCTTTTCCTTCTGCCATTTCCTCCGTTAACCGTTAACAGCAAAGATGAACCTCATTGATCAGCGCCATCTGCTGTTTCGAAGCTCGCGTAACAACTGAATACAAGTGCAGAGAAAAATACAGCTTAAATTCAGGTTGTAGTTTACATCCAGATTGTCAAATATTAAAACAAGAACAAAAAACTCAATTCAGAGGTGCATTGTTTTTTTCTGTATGTTTTTCCTATTTTTCTGGAATTGTTCCATTTGTTTCTCAGGTCTGCTGCAAACTCAGAGGAAAACATCTTGTAGGAACCGATAACGTAATAAATTTGGCCAATTTCATAATTAAATAACCAGATATCGTAGTCAATTTGTATAATGTAATAAATTCTTACATTATTGTCCTGACGAAATGACAATTGTTCACCAATGTAATCAAGACAGGCTAACCCTAAAGCAATAATCAGGGCTCAAAATTGCGACCACTTTAGTCGCATACGCTCCCAAATTCAAGCCTTTGTGATCTTAAAATAGAATCACTTGCATGTTTGCGACCAGTGTAAATGTTCTGTTTTGTCACACGTTTTTGTCAGTCATCTATTTCACTTCTGTTCATCACAGAGCTACCAAAATCACACATAAGGTTTATTAGAGTGTCTGGTTTCGTAATAAAAAAACAACAACCCAAAAACATGTTTTTTTGTTTGGCTCATTACGTCAGGCCAATAACTAAGTAAGTAAGTAAGTAAGGAAGGAAGTAAGGAAGTAAGGAAGTAAGGAAGTAAGGAAGTATGGAAGTCAGTAAGTCAGTAAGTAAGTAAGTAAGTAAGTAAGTAAGTAAGTAAGTAAGTAAGTAGGGAAATCGTCGCACCCGGAGGAAACCTGGCTGGCTGCTTTCAGTGCTTCAATAATCTTCTGGACTCTCAAATACTCAAAAACTTAAGCTTTCATTGGACTTTCCACACAATTTATCACGGAGCCCCGACCTATCATATTTACATCCCAACGCGTGCACAAGGTCCGGCTTGTGATTCCAAAGACACAATTGTTGGCCCTAAACGTCTTTTATTCTCTGGCGTTTTAGCCTTTTAAGAGAACTGCGTTGTTTTAATACATTTATAAACATTAATAACCTACATACTTTGGAAAAAAATATGTATTGGTGTAACATAATGCCATACTGTAAGGAGAACGTTTTTATGTAGAGACTAGGTTGCCAGACTCAGCAGCAACTAAATCAGGCCCGAAACCAGCCCTTCCCCAGAGCTACACTCCTGAACTCCTGAATTATACAAGCTGCTCACGTGGATTATCGTCATCAGAGAGTTTGGAGGTTTTCTGTCTGTTCTGCCGTGAGTTAAAGGGACTAGATGGAAGTTGTCATTTTGCTCGCTACTGCCACCTCAGGTCATGCGCGTTACTGCAGTCACTATGATAAGCAGTGGCAGCTGGTGGTGACTTGGGACAAACTGCTAACAGCGCACACCACAGTCTTATCAATACAATTAAGTATATCCACTTTCCACATAAGACTGAGAAATATTAGGTTATATTGACTGACTGTACTGCATGCTGTGCTAGGAAATTAAAACAATGATGTCCAATGTAGCCACCCCTTTTTTATTTTAAAGGCCACAACACTGGGTAGCGTTAACGTTTATTTTCAACAACGGCAGCCTAAACAATCACACTGGTTTGCTTTTTGGTCTTTAAGAGACAGTGAAACGTGTACCTTACTATTTGAAATGAAGCTCACATCGATGTCCTTTTTGTGAGGCGAAGAGGTCAATCACTTTGTTGTTGAAGTCCGGAATTTTCTGTATGAAGTCCGCTTTGGCCGATGTTACTGGAGCTTTACTTTACTGTCTCCGAAAATGCACTCTGAAGCTTGTTCTTTGTCAACATCTCCAAAAGAGACGGTCTTTAACCTTGCAAACTCTGCGCACGAGCACCGCGAGCTCGCTTTTCAGTCTTTCTTTGCAGATCATTGGAAAATATTTACTTGTATTAAGGAGCTGTCTCGGGTAACTTCGCCTTACACTGCGTGAAGAGCTCAGAATCGATGAGTTCAAATGCATTCAGGTGCCAGGCCTTTCCAAAGCGAATCTTTGAGTGTTCGATTATAATGTCATAGCACTGAGTGGCCACTATTTACGCGCTGTGGCCAGTGTGGACAAGTTCCACCTCGTTTGTCCTGATGCAGAAATCCGCGAGCACACTTCATCAAGGACAGCCGTTCACTTTGGAGACTTGAAAAAGAAAGTTGCAAATACGGTGATGTTTGCAAAAATACCCTGACATACAGTATGTGACCGGAGAACAGGCTTGCTGCATTATTGAGGTGGTCATAGCAGTGGACAAAGTGCGCGTGTGGAAAGTGCCATGCCATTGGTCCGACGTCACATTATTCTGAAAATGTACCATTGAACAGAGGTGCCATTAGTCCGACACGTCTAACCCAGTTGTGTTGTGGATTAGAGAGCAATATATACAACTATTGGCCGAACCTCCAGGTCAGTGCTTAAGGTCAGCAGCTCCGTCATATGTTTGTGCGATCAGTTTATTTTCCAGTTCAAATGGCTGGAGCTTATCCTTTAGAAGTTTCTCCAATCCCTTCGCCGTTCTATCCGTTAATGGAGAGAAAGACAGGAATCTCTCCGCCACGGCGCAGTTGTTGGTGATGTACCGAAGCACAGTAATGCACTGACTGATGCCACGTCTGTTGTCTCATTCTCTTGTACTGCTATGAAGGGGTCCTGTGATATTTCTTCCTGTGTTTCCTTTTCTAAAACGGCAAACTTGCAATCAAGCAATTCATTTGGACTTGTTTTAGATGTGTATCTTGCAACCTGTGTGCTTGAAAGGTGCTTCGCTAGCTGGCCATCCAAAAATGAAAAGTGCTCATCTCTCTGCGCTGGAGCAGAGTCGTGGAATTGTCGGAGGCCTCAGTGACAGCTCATGTGCCCCATAAAATTGAATACACAATCCATGATAGTGAATGTCCTCACAAACTCATTATGTCTTTGTACTGCAATGTGATGTTCACTTTACCAAACATTGACAGCTTTCCCTTGTGAATCGTGTTGCATTCATGGTAATGGTAAATGGTCTCAACTTATATAGCGCTTTTCCACCTACATTAGGCACTCAAAGCGCTTTACAGCAAGGATCCACTCACCCATTCATACTCTCATTCATACACCAATGTACGCAGACACTGGGACACTGGGACATTCATGTTTGCTTATTTTCTCACTTAAATGTTTTAAATCCTTAATTCTTTGCTCAGTCCATGCCTTGTCTCCACCGAAAAGTATGCACGGGAAACAATAAAGTAGATTTGATTCTGGAATAAATATTTTTTTTCCATCAAAATTTAGATTTAAATGTAACATTTGCATGATGGTTGGTGATAATAGCTCATACTAACAATAATCATTAAACATGTTTTTCTTGTTCTCTTCAAAAATTGTAGGAGGGGCTTAGCCCACAAAGCTCATTGATACCAGCCGTCCCTGATGATAAGCTTGTGAGATGATTGAGGTGCTTCAGCCCGAAGTAACAACTTTTTGAGTGACAGTGGTCTGAGCTCATTCCTACATTAAGACAATAATATGGAAAATACATAATAAACTCAGTCTATTCCCTTTAAACTCACTCAACTATTCAGGAACCAAAGCAGGAACCTTTCGAGTGTAAACATAAGTCTGATCATGTTTCCACTGTATGTACATAACCTTTGAAACAGATGTACTGATCTACATATATGTGCTCATATTGAAAAGAATAAAAGACGGGACTCACCTGGATCTGACGCTCACAAACCCAGACACAGACAGTTGTTAGAGACAGTTTTCATGGTGCCGGAGCGAGAACAGGAAACAGGAGAGCAGTAAAGCATGTGACCTCCTCAGCCAATCACAGAGCAGGAGAGTTCACCAGGCTCTGTGTGCGTGTGCACAAAATTTCACATTTGAAATTTGAGTGACCCTGTTTCTTTGTAGAATCAGGTATAGCTCTTCAAAGTGCATGTGGCACATCAGAAACAATTTTGCTAAAGATTTAGCAAAAATAACACCCAGTTTTCTTTACTTTGACCATTATTGTGATGTTTTTAGTTTCACATCCTTACTCCTCCCTGCAGAAACGAGGAGAGAGGAAACTTGAATTGTATGGTGATTTATGGTCCAATGGAACTGAGGTACATTTTCCCACACAGAAGGTCTCACTGGTTCTAAGGCTGAGACCTGTACACAGTTCTGAATTAGCTTTATTTCTCTGTTTTCTCTTTTAGTAAAAGGTTTTGAGTTCGATGTAAAAAATACATTAGTTGCACATTTAAAATAAGTGTCACATACACAGGTGTCCGTATCGTGCAGGTCTCCTGGAGCTGCTTGAAAAGTCCCAGCACACAACTCAACACTAGTCAGTTCATAGTCATGTTTACCGACTGCTACCTGTCGTCCTCTGTCTACCTCTTTTTGTTCTCTGTGCACAAAACGCTCCTGCCCTTTTACTCCCTGCACAACGACGGTGCAGCTGCGGGTGATTGAGAGGGCAATGAGCTGGTAAAACATGCTAAAACCACTTTAAAAACAAAGCATAAAACACAACTAAAAACACATTTAAAAACAACCCGCTCGTGTCAGGTAGAAGTAACAATTCCTGCTCTAAAATGAAGTAAAAAGTTTTCTTTCATTCATCATGGAGAAAGTGTGAGTGGAGATGATAATGAAGATGAGACAATACTTTGCTCTCACAATAGAGAAAACAAGAATTGATTTAATAATATAAAACAAAACTCAAAATATCTTGATACGATCTCTGCTCATTCACTTCGATGGATGATGTCTTCCCTTCACAGGCGGTCACCTCAGTGATGTAGACGTTGCTCCCTTCAGTCTCTGGAGGACCTTCAGCCTCTGGAGGACCTTCAGCCTCAGGTGGTAGTTGGTGACAGGCATGGGTTACACACTCCTGAGAGAGCAGCAGAGACGTGAAAGTCACTCCATTTATTGTGAAACGACATTAGATACAAAGGAACTTAAAAAAATGACAACTCGCATGTCAAGGTGTTTGGAGCAGAAGGTTGATAGCTAAAAATTTTTTTTTTAAATATCATCATCCTTAGAGCAGAAATGAACTGTGTGTAAAATGAGCTCCTCATCGTCATGTGCAGGCATTAGGTGTGTTTGAGATGAGCCAGACGGACGCAGTTTCACAGCCGACTGCAGACTCTCGGTGCCGGTTAGATTTCTGTTCTTGCTCCAGAGGCTCTGACGTCACGGGCACTTGGGGCACGGAAAGATCTGAGACCCCAACGAGAGCAGCCGACTGGATCAGCCGCTGCATCTCTCCAGAGGAACTGCAGCGGCTCCACGGCCCAGTGCATGATGGGAAAACACCCACCTGTCCTCACGCTCAGGTGATTGGATACGAGTCTGTGTGATCAGAAACGTGCTCCTCCCCCTCCCCTCTCCTCTTTAGATCTGAACAAATAAACTATGACTGAAACTATTACAGTTCTGCATCGCCCCTAAAACAGAGCTCATGTTTGATGCTTTTCAGAACAAACTCATGATTTAAAAGGACGTGTTTTTTCTCACAAACTTGAACAAACAAACAAATGTAAAGTTTCCTCTGATGAAGAATGATGTCTCTGGAGTAAAGGAAACAGAGCAGGAGGTGAAGGACTTTTATTTAGGATAAACTTTAAATGAAGCGATATCTGAACGAGACGCTGCTGATCTGAGGCTCTCGTTGTTCTGCATGTGGAGCGGTCGGATTGGCTTCAGACTTTTTTTCTCCGCCCCCCGTTGCGCCGGCTACTCTCGCCGATCATCCAGACGAGCTGCAACGGCATCTTAAACACACCTATTGTCAAACTTGCAGGCTTTCTCAAGCTTTGAGGGATTTGCTCCAGCCCTATACAAGCTATCCTGCTATATTAAACTAATTCACCGTTTTCTTTATGTTAAAACATCCAGCCCGTTTTTTCTTGATCGAGGTTTAAAGCACGGAAAGTTAAATGTAGCTTTTGTTTTTTTTGTGTATAACCATGAAAACAATCTTGTAGCTAGGCATTAAATTAAAAAGTGGAAGAGTATTCCCACACGTGAGTTGTTAGAATTTAGACAAAAATAGCCGCATTTGTGTCAAACTAAATGCGCTTTAGATAGAATTGATATGGTAATAAAGGTAAATGAATGTTTTATTTCATAATGTGAGGGCTTACCTTAAATGAGCAGCTCGCTGCCACATGTGAAGCGGCTGGGACATTAGCGCTGTACCCTGTTAGTTAGGCTTAGCTTAGCCTTTCTCTTAGTTAGCAGGTTAGCTATTACCCGCAAGGGGTCCGGCTCCTGAACTGAAATAGTACAGAACAAGTGCACTACAAGTCAAAGGATTATTTTATTTTTACTAGTTTAATGGAAGTGAGCTGACAGCTTCGTCTCATCTCATTGTTGACTGTGTGTTATTTGAACATACTTCTTTGTGATAAGTGTGGTAGAATATTATTTCAATGTCATTCCAATGTGACAATTTGATAAACGTTTTCAGAATGAATTGTAGCCTATATATTTCCCTTGCTAGCCTATATTAGTGAATGAATCTTGATTCCCCTTTTCAATAAATACCGTAAGAGAGTGAAAATGAATGATAAAACCTCTCATTAGAGAAACAGAATGTGACTGCATCATTTAGTGTCAGTAATATAAGGGCTGCTTTCATCATCATATTAATGCTGTTCTCCCCCCTGACAGATGTATGTAGTGTCTCTTTTTTCCAGCTAACACAGACAAACAACCTTTGACAAACACTGACATCTGGTGGTGTTGTTGAGCAGGTGCAGCACTCACAACTTTCTAATAAAAGAGAAAGAAAATAGTTTGAGGATTTTATTTTTAATTAAACGTGAAGCTTACACATTTGAATAGACATTTGAGCAGCAAGTACAAAGATATGTACAAATAAAAATGAGAAAAATAACAATTGAAAGCCAACAACATCAAGGTGCAGCGGGGTTAGAAGAAAGAGCCATCATGTTGTTCTAAAGCCTTACTTTTTGGAATGACACAGTAGATACATTAACATATGAACAGTTTTTTTCCTCCAGAGAACCTGAGAAGATTTCCGTAGACGAGAGCAAAGGTGCAGACACCAACGCACTCTGGCACATATTGTATTATTTAGAGAACAGTAAAGAAGAAGACACATATTTCCACACATGTAACAGAAGAATCATTTCATTTTAACAGTGACGCACAGACGTTTGACGAGCATTTAACGCTGCTCCGGTTTGAGGGATTTTATATTTTCTAAACTACTTAAAACAGACGAAAGAGCAGAAGAAAACATTGTATCACTCATCGTAGGCTCTTCCTGTTCATTCCTTTATATGTACGGGTTCAGCAAAGTGCAGGTGTGCTGATGGGAGCGTCAGTCTCTGTTAAATACCATGGTCTGGGTGAACACTCGATTCTGATTGGATGGTGGGTGCTAACAAACGTGCATTATTTTGGTTTCAGGGCGAAACAAGACGGTTCGCCCTGTCGGTGCTTATTTTCCCGATAATGACCAGCGTTCTATACATTATCCCTTACATAACCGCACACGTAGTCCGGTAGTTCAATCACTGGGATATCACTCCGCTGTGGGCATCGCCATAGCAACGCATGACAAGCTGAATCAGATAAACACGTAATTAGTGACTGACAGGAACGTATGAGATGGATTTTGTGTTAATTTCAACGTTTTTGGCCAAAACAAAGCGTTTGATAAATGGGAAGTAGAGGAGAAAACGGTTAAGGCTATTCATCATTTTCAGGTGTACATAAAATGATCCAGCATTTAAGCATATTTGGCTGGATTAGTAAAGTCACACCACTCCGCTTACTTAAAGGCCATGGGTTTGTGGATCTCTAGGCCCCAGGTCTCCTTCACCAGAGAGTTACACACCACAGAGAGCAACCATTTAGGGTGGTGTAACGTGGAAGTAGGAAAAAAAAGCAGAAATGCCATAAAATAAATTTAATGGACGTCCCAAAGTCAATGAACCCAGGATGGCGGAGGGAACAGACTCCGGCAGGTCGGGGGGCCATGGAGGCAAGGCAGCCGGAGGATGCAGGTCTGGGGGCCAAGGAGGTCCAGGACATGGCAGAGGTGGGTCTGGGGTCTCCAGCGCAGGCGTATCTGGGGTCTCCGGCGCAGACAGAGGTGGAGGCGGGTCCGGGGTCTCCGGCACAGGGGGGTCCAGATGGCCTGCTGTGGGCCATGGTGGCAGAAGCAGGTCCGGAAGGTCCGCTGATGGCCATAGCGGCAGAGGCAGGTCAGGAAGCTCCGGAGTCTGGCAGTGGCTCCAGCGGTGGCTCGGGTAAGGGTGTAGGCAAAGGCTTGGGGACGGCTTTTTGCTGGGTCTGGATCTGGTCAGATCATTCTGTTACGATGTGGCGTTTTGGAAGATGTGGGCGTTCCCCTGAATCATCAGCGTGTCGACTCCTTGCAGCTCCACGCGGTGCTAGTACTCCAACAGATGAGCGCCGTTCACCGCAACCTGACAGTAATGTCAGGTTGCGGTGTGACAGTAATGTGACAGGTTTTAGTTACTGCAGATGTCATGGAGTGGTGTAGCCGATGATGAGACATGGTTAAAAGGATAATATTAAAAGAATACAATTTTATGTAAAGGCTGAATAAAAAGTCAACATATACAATTAAAAAGAGCAGGATAAAACTTTAGACTAAAATGAAGGTAAAAAGGGCTAAAGGGAGGGCGCATTGCGAAAACGTCCTTTTTCATGAGGAGCACTTCCAACGCTGTTTCTTGCTCCAGTTTGAGGGATTTTGTATTTTCCAAACTACTTAAAACAGACGAATGAGCAGAAGAAAACATTGTATCACACATCGTAGGCTCTTCCTGTTCATTCCTTTATATGTACGGGTTAAGCTAAGCGCAGCTGTGCTGATGGGGGCGTCAGTCTCTGTTAAATGCCGTTAAAGAGCATGGGTTTGTGGATCTCTAGGCCCCAGGTCTCCTTCGCCAGAGAGTTACACACCACAGAGTGTTGCCATTTGTAAATACACAAGGAACAGGGAACAGGTGAAACACATTAGGGCGGGGCAGGTAATCAACACAGGGGAAGCAAAGGACAAGAACGCTAAACAAAATCAAGAGGGAACAGAACACAAATGGACAGAACCATGACAGTCCACATCAAGGGACGGCTTCCAGATGTCCCAATGTCAATGACCCCGGGAGGGCGGAGGCAACAGACTCCGGCAGGTCGGGGGGCCATGGAGGCAAAGAATGCACCAGGGATGCATGTGTGGGGCAGTCACATATTGCCCTCTCGAACCAGGTGTGGCAAGACCTCTTCTTCCTGCACTTCTCCACGAGGACTTTGTGGGTCTGCATAAATGTGATACAGACCACAATACTAAAAAGTCTGAGACCATAAATCAGAGATGCCAAATATGCAGCCCATGGGCCGCATCGGGCCCTTGAGGCAATTCTCAATTTACGAATCATATTTTCAAATCAATAAGTAAATAACTGAAATGTAGTGAAAATATAATCAAATCAATATGGTCTGTACTTACCTACCTTTGTGATGAAGTTGCTGAGAGAGTCTTTGTACTCTCTCAGCAGAGCAACGTGCATCCTCTCATATTTAATTGCCACATCATCAAGGCGACAATCGCGGCGTGAGTGGAACCGCAGATGTTTTAGGTCCCACTGGCTCTTCTCCATTATTCCTTGCGTGTGGTTATTAATGTTCTATGGACAGTTCAGAGGTTCATATTTACTTTATTCATGTTTACTTTACATAGCAAATATATTAGCTTTACCTGTCTTGGGAGTACCCTAATTGCATTGTATCTCTTGGAGGCCTCCATGTAGCCTTCTCCAGTTCCATGCCTGCCAAGGTCCCCTTAATAGACAAAGAAAATACACTGATGGTCACAAGCTAAATATTTACATAAGAGCAAAAGAGATGGAGATATACAGACACAGTTCTGGCCAAGCATGATGTCACTCCACAATAGAGAGTAGGGGAACAAATATTTTTGTTCCCCCCCCCCCCCTTTACGTCAATAGGAGCACCCTCTCTCACCACTCGTAAGTGTGCCCCAATATCTGTGTCAGCCTCCTCATCCTGAATAGCAAAAACAAGTTCACGTTTGTTGAAGACCCAAGTCACATTTCATGTTGAATTACACGAAATCGGAGATTTTACCTCCACACCGTCTCCAGCCACATCAGGCGATTGTGATATGCTAAGCAACATCACCTGAATTCTTTCAAAATGATGCCTTACATTTTGGCCGATGCATGGACTGGCCAAAACCACGGCGGCACTGTTGACCATCTTGGCCAGTTCTTTCACGGTTTGCGCCGCGGTGAACAGACCGACCATGTGCATGGCCAACTGGTAGTTCCCTGGAGCTCTGTGGGGAAAGTAAAGTATGTATGTAAATGTTTGATTTATTCAACAGTCACAGGCAGCACATGACCATGCATTACATGTTTCTCCAAAACCATGGCCTGTAGTGTGTTCCAAAGTGATACTGATCACACATTTCACCGATAATAGAGCTGCCTCAAGCAGTAAACGTTTAATTGATGCCAATAGGATTCCTTTGGTTCCAAACAAAGTGAAGTGGGATTGTAGGGGATTCTAAATTGGAGGTGTGGTGGACATGTAGGCTATGTAATGTATCAATTACAAAACACTTTGTCTGGAAATATGAAATCCAATTAGGACATTTTGTCACTTTGGAAAGTGACGACAAAACATGCAAACCTGTATGCCCTCTATAAGGTCAGAAGGCATATTAGAGTGATGGACAATACTTACTATCGCTTAAAGTAGGCCTCCAAGGTGTCCTGCAGTCCTTTATGCATGAAGGCAAAGCAGATTGCAATGGACCCGTCACACATCATCATCACAGGACTCTTTGTGCCAGTACCATGCCACTTTTTAACATCAGTTACAAACGCTTGGAGAAAATAGTGGACAGAGGCAATTGTCTGTTCAGTGGTGATGAATGTAGCCACTGCAAGTGGTGCTGAGCCCTTTTGTGGGTGCCTAATTACCAATTCAGAAATATAATATGGAGGACTTTTTTGTGTGTTCTAAGTAGGCTCCCAGTGGCATCCAAATGTACAATGTCTTCCTGGCATCTCTGTTGGTATATGTGGATGCCACTGGGAGACCACAGCATTATGCCCTTGTGCTGCAGCACCACCTTTTGGAGGGTACCTGTTTGCTTATTTTGGACGCAAACCAATTTCTGGAGGCTAAACATCTCATGCTTATGGAGCCGCTGGTTCTTTCTGTGCTGTGCTCATAGCAGATATTTTTGAGGACCGCCACAGGGGAAGACTCATCTCTGCTGCCGGAGTTAGTATCAACATTCTTCAACAGCTCCAAATGCAGAGCCCTGGCTTTCATTTGTTGCAGTTTGGCTCCAATATCCGCCCTCTCCTGAGCCCGTACTGGCCGGCTTTTGAGTTCATGGGACCTGTGGCTGCGGTGTCCTCCCATGAGCCTTACCACCGCTTTAAGGTTTGCCTGTGATGCCACTGTAACAGTGGCTTTCACAGGGCAGTCCTCAAAGTGGCAGTAAGCCAGGCACCAAAATACCAGACTGTTCTGCTTCAGAGATGTGGCTGCCTTCAAGCGGTGCCTCTTGAAGGCAAAACTGCAGCCTGAGTAGACACTCCTTATGCCTTTAGCCATTATATTTGTCCAACGAAGTCCTTTGAAACCTCATGGATTTCGGTTGCCTATGAGAAGAGACCAGTCTTTGGGGTCAATGGTGAATTGAAGGGGGGACTGGGGCAGTGGGAATTTTTCCACTCCCATTATTGAGTCTCCACTGTGATAAATAAAAATTACATACAGTAAAGGAATAGTCTTCTACATTTTGTAATTCTATTGCAGTGACCTGTTCTTCTGAGCTGTCAGTCAACTGACACAGCACGATCCGCCCGACAACGGGCCTCAGTGTTGCTGGCAAGACAAGATGTCCTATGTAACCAGCTCGTTTTGATTAATAAGGCTCTTCTGTCAATAAATGACACCTTGAACCAAATCAATGACACTTTAAAAAAATAAAGAAGTGTTCCAATGATGATGTTCTTACTTCAAAATAATTGAATGAGAGCCTGTCTAAGCCCGGGGTGCAGGGGGTGCTGGCCACTGTTCTCTTGGTATCGCCTGCTGTGCGCTAAATGGCACACTGTGGTTCTCTGCGATGTTGTGGAGGACCGCACAGGCCAGGATTATATGGCACACTTTCTCTGGGGAGTACAAGAGCGTTCCCCCTGCATGTCCCAGGCAGAGCCACCTTCCCTTGAGGAGACCAATGCAGCGTTCCACTGTGGCACGTGTCCTTGTGTGCGCTTGGTTGAAGCGCTGCTCCTGTTGCATGTGTGCATCGGCAAGAGGAGTTATTAGGTACTCCAAAGTGGATAGCCTTTGTCACTTTAACTCCCCGAGAACTTTGAGAGCCCCTCCTGCAATTTTTGGCCCACGCTGCTGTGCTGAAAAATAAATGTATCGTGGGTGCAGCTTGGCATCACTGATGAGTTGCACATTAATAGAGTGATAGCTCTTTCTATTCACAAATGCGTAGTCATTGACGGATGGCGGTTTCAGACGCACATGCGTGCAGTCAATTGTCCCAATGACATCAGGAAGGCCGGCAATCTCATGGAGTTCCCTCTTAATCACTTCTTGCTGGGCATTGTCATATGTGAATCGGATGTAGCGTGGGGTCAAACTTCGGATGGCAGCTAGTACAGACGGTAGGATGCGGCTCATTGTTGGCTGGGCTATTCCAGACCTGTCTGCTATTTCCCTTTGGAACGACCCAGTGGCCAGGAAACCCAGCGTGGACAGCACCTGAAGCGGCACTGAAATGGCACAGGAGCGCCTGGTCTCGCGGCTCAGCTGCGGCTCCAGGTCTGCGCACAACTCTATTAATAAGTGTCTCGGTAGACGGAATCTACTGATCAACCAGTCCTCTGACTCACTCAGTAAGTCACTTCGATCACGGAACACCCTCTCTCGTCTCTAACAGAGCAAGGTCTGCCATTATTGAGAGGGGGTCTTCTGTGACTTCATTCCTCTATGTGCTGGACCCGCATTGACCAATTGCCTTTCCGCACTGATTGCGGGGGACTTAAAAATGACTGAATGTATTTTAATTAGCCTCATTAATTACTTAATCCATCAAATTGCATCTTGCAGCTCATCTAATGAAAATGACTACCTTGGCGCGAACAATTAGATTGCATTTTTGCAATGAGTGTGGTGTGAATAAAATATTGTTATGTTGATGTCATGGCATGAGGTGTTTTGTTGTTCACCTCTTGATTTTTTGGCGTGATATAAGATGGAGATTGAGATTGGTGTATATTTGCACCACCTCCTGACCTGGTGTAGGATTTGAGCGCACCGTACACCAGGTGTACGGTGCGCTCATATTGATAAATGCCAAAACATGCAGAGATTTTTCGTACACCCCACATATGCTCTGATTTCAGCGTACGCACGTTTGATAAATGAGGGCCAGTATGTGCAAAAGTGGACATGAAATAATACCTAATAATAATTACCTGGACAGAAGACGCTGTAGCAGTACTTATGTCCTCCTGCAGAAGACAGTTCATACATTACAATAGTAGTAATTGTGTCTGTAAAACATTATTATTATTTTTTTTCTGTTAAAAGGTCCAACATATTATGTTGGGTGTCTGTACAATTGTAGCCGGTGGTAAGTAAAATTATTTTTAGGGTGCCGACAGCGCCACCTAGTTTCTGGGACTAGGACCCAATAGGCCACAGGTTCTTACACAGGGGTGAGCAGTGAGACAACACAGAGGTCTGAAAGTTCAGTAAATGTATTAACAGTATTTAAAAAACAGTAAAAAAAAAAGTTGTAACAAGTCTAAAATAGCCAAGGCCTAAATGATAAAAGGGTTGAGCCTGGGTAGTTGGGCGAGGTCCGCGCTCTGGTCCGGGGCCTGGTCCGCGCTCTGGTCCGGGGCCTGGTACGTGCTCTGGTCCGGGGCCTGGTCCGCGCTCTGGTCCGCGCTCTGGTCCGGGGCCTGGTCCGCGCTCTGGTCCGCGCTCTGGTCTGGGGCCTGGTCCGTGCTCTGGTCCGGGGCCTGGTCCGCGCTCTGGTCCGGGGCCTGGTCCGCGCTCTGTTCCGGGGCCTGGTCCGTGCTCTGGTCCGGGGCCTGGTCCGCGCTCTGGTCCGGGGGCTGGTCCGCGCTCTGGTCCGGTCCGGGGCCTGGTCCGCGCTCTGGTCCGGTTCGGGGGGTTGTTACCTCGGCCGATTGCCCACTCGTGCCGCCGCACGCTGGTGTCGTCCCGCCCGTCCGTTCCCTTTCACCATCTGCCCTGCTGTTCTCCTGTGACCCACTTCCTCCTCCTGAAAAATGTTCAACAAAACATGCAAAAGTAACAAACCACGGCAAACATGCAACAAAAACAAAACACAATGGCCACGGGCCCACACAATGGCTTTAGTGAAAGGTAATATATAAGCATAATATAATCTGTGACTGGTTCTTAGCTCTTATAGCACAGATATCCGCACGCCTTCATTTTATTTGTGGGTGTGCCTAAAGGTCTAATTGCTATAATCCTCTCATCAATTGTGAGATGTTCATCCAGAATCAAACCAAGATATGTATCAGTTTTAGTTGTAACTAGTAAACAGAATAATAGTAGCAAAACTGTTTTCAAAATGTGTCAACACATGACAAAGTGTTTTCAAATGTATAGCTTGAGTATTGGCACTGTTTAAATACAACCTCATTTGGTGGAACCAGAATGAAGATTTTGTTAAAGTTTCTTTGTGTCTATTTTATTTTCTGGAAGTAGCAGTATGTCCTCTGTATACAGCAGAATCCTGATATTCAAGTCTCACACATGAATGTGCCCACCTGCCTGTTTTACTTCATTGCCCTAAACACGTCATTGTAGCGGTTAGTGCTTGTGCTTCACAGCCAGAAGATCGGGGGTTCGATTCCCACCAAGGACGTGGCCTGACTGTGGAGTTTGCATGTTCTCCCCATGTCTGCATAAGCTGCATATACTGTGGTTTGGACAAAGCGTCCATTACGAGGCTACAAATGGTCCAAAACGCAGCGGCCCGCTTGCTGACCGGCACCAGGCGACGTGAGCACATTACACCTGTGCTCGCCCGTCTGCACTGGCTTCCTGTCTGTCACAGAATCAATTTTAAGATTCTTTTAATTGTTTTCAAATGTTTAAATGGCTTGGCACCTTTGTATCTGTCTGAGCTACTCTCTGTCCATGCCCCGTCCAGAGCACTTCGCTCAGCTGACCTGCTCCTTCTGGATGTGCCCAAAACGCACATGAAAACCAGAGGAGACAGAGCTTTTTCTGCTGCTGCCCCCCGACTGTGGAATGGTCTGCCCCTCAGCATCCGTTTGGCCCCGACTCTAAGCAGTTTTAAGTCCTCCCTTAAAACCCACCTCTTTACACAGGCCTTTTAATATGTTCAACTTTCTCCATTGTATTTTTGTTTAATTGATTTTGACGTAAAGTTTATTATGCCTTGTTTGTATTTGTATTCATAGTTTTTATCATCTGTTTGTGTTGTGAAGCACTTTGGGCAGCGGTGGTTGTTGTAAATGTGCTATAGAAATAAACTTGACCTTGACTTGACCTTAAGCTTCCTTTGGGTACTCTGGTTTCCTTTACCACTAAAACATGTACAATAGGTTCATGTACCTATTGAACATGTACAATACCAAAACCAATTGAGGGGGAAGCTGAGCCAATGGCATTGAGTGGAAACATGATGTACAGTAACAAAGAGATAGAGTCTGGCAAGAGGAAGTCTCTTATTTCAACAAGCCTTGTGTTAATGTTCTTAAACAGTGCAGGACTATTTAAGTAAACGCATTGAAAACGTCGCAAAACTGATCACACATGCATTATCGACTAGGGATGTACCGATCCGATATTCAGTATCGGTATCGGGGTCCGGCTATTATGTAGGGATCGGAGAGTATCGGATTTGTTCAAAAGAGAAAGCCGATTTACGTCATTTTTCAGCGTGCGCACGCTTTACGGCTGCCGTAAACGCATGGCTGTAGCGCGAACATGTCTGTCGTCTGGGACTATTTTTCTCTGGAAAATACCGATAGTCAGACGGCTACTTGCAATATCTGCAAGCTGGTAGTTTCGCGAGGAGGGAACAGAAAGGCTAACTTCAACACTACCAACTTGATCCGTCACTTGGAAAGGAGCCACGCAACCGAGTATGGGATTTACAAGAGCAAGGCAGCGAAGCCTCAGCAACAAACTTTGGCAGAGTCGTTTCACAGAAATGAAAAGCTACCTCGAAGCAGTGAAGTCCAGGAAAATTACACGTAGGGTTGTTGAATACATAGCATTAGACGACCAGCCGATTTCTGCAGTGGAAAACGTTGGCTTTTGTCGTTTGATGAAGTTTTTGGAGCCGAGGTACGAACTCCCTTCTCGTCGCTACATTTCACACACAGCCCTCCTTGAGCTCTACAGTAGGATTCGCGCACGTATCAGTAGTCTTATGGCCGATACAACCGCTATTTCTTTTATTTCTTAGCCTTACTGCCCACTGGATAGATAAAACTTCTAACCTTGTTAATGTTGTACTGCACGCCAGCGAGTTCCGCGGTTCCCCGAAATGATGGCGGGATGGAAGATAGACAAACAATGTGTCCATGTCATTTTGAGAGAACTCTTCACTGACGCCCCCGTCCATCGGGTATGGGGGGTTCTACCAAGGGCGTTGGTTTGCCGACACTTGGCCTTCCGAGGTTCTCGACCTTACTCGTGGTGGTTTGTCTTCCGCCGTGTTCGAGTTTTACCCCATTGTCATCTCTGCTCTTCTTTGGGGACACGAATGGAAAGGCAGATCTATCCTGATTCATTCCGACAACTCACTGTGGACATCATCAATAAAGGACGGTCTCGCTGCCCCATTATCTCGCAGTTCTTGCAAAGGCTCACCCTCGTTTCTGCGTCTAATCAGTTTGTTATTCGCGCTGCTCATATCCCTGGTCACCATAACTCCATTGCCGACGCTCTCTCTCGTTTTGCTTTTCAGCAGTTCAGATGCTTGGCGCCGAACTCCGACATTCACCCCACGCCGGTTCCTCCATATTCAGCCACCGTCTGCCCCTAGATCCGGCCTTGTCTCATCTGACCGATGCCTCTCAACAAGCCATTCTCAACGGTCTAGCTCCCGCCACGCTGTCTTCATACCTCACGGGATGGAACAGTTTCAAGTCATTCCTTAACAACTACAGAATTGCTCCTGGCAGCATGGATATCCTCACACTTTGCAATTTCATTACGTTCGCTCATTCTACCAGACATAATCGTGCGTCTACCATTCAATCCTATCTCTCCGGTATCAATTTCATCTTCAAACTTACGACAGGTACCGACTGCCCCGCCATGCCTCACTCTCACATCTCAATGCTGCTCAAAGGATTGACAAAGAGTGAACCTCGCGTACTACCTAAGCTACTGTGTAAGCACTTTACGTTCTGGTTACCTTACTCCTTCCGTTGACCTCGTCTTGGAGTGCATGTTCCTCTTGGCTTTTTTCGGGTTCCTGCGATGCTCCAAGTTCGCCCCTACATCCAGCGTGTATGACCAGTCGATACACCCCAGGTTATCCGACCTTTCAATCCATACCTCTGACTCGCTCATCTTCTCTCTTCGCAGGGTAAAACTGACCAGCTAGGCGCCTCCTTTCCTATCTATCTGTTCCGCCTTAACTCTTCTATCAGCCCAAATGAGCCTCTGCTAAAGTACATCACTCTTCGCTTTGCTTCCAGCGCTTCTTCGCATGATCCCCTGTTCCTTACCGAAGCAGGGAAGATGGCTTCTAGATTCTGGTTCAGCAAGCATTTCCGCAAGATCCTCCACCTATCTGGCATATCCTCTTCGCATTACTCCATTCATTCATTCTGTATCGGGGCCGTGTCCTCAGCAGCCAGGGCAGGCCTTTCTGACCATAAAATCCAGACCCTCGGCCGTTGGTCCTCCAGGGCTTATCTCTCTTACATTCGGCAAAACCTCGACGACCTACGTCAAGCTCATTCAATTTTGTGTTCTTAAATTCTTCATTTTGGGGGTCCTGAAGAGCTGGGTTCAATCGAGACGGAGCCCCCACCCACAGTCTCACCCAGCTTCATTCGGCACATTTAAAACATTAATAAATTCTTAAACTGCAATTTGTTGTGGCGTGGTCCTTGCTAGAGAAATGGAGTCAATATTTATTGACTAGGTTCGGGAGCAGGACCTCGCCTCAGCCAATCACCTTCTGCACACCACTATGCTTTCACCTTGCCACGCCTCTAATTACCCACAAGTCTTATATATACACCAGGCCAAGCCTCTTCACTCATGTTTGCTCGAAACTGTCGACCCCACCCTCCCTCCCTTATACGTCTGTTTTATCTTTCAGCCCTGATTCTTCTGCTGGGAGGGGGTCCTGAAGAGCTGGGTTCAATCGAGACGGAGCCCCCACCCACAGTCTCACCCAGCTTCATTCGGCACATTTAAAACATTAATAAATTCTTAAACTACAATGTGTTGTGGCGTGGTCCTTGCTAGTGAATGTCCACTTCTGAATGTGTTGAATGTGAAAATGATCAATTATCAATTTGAACCCTGCCCTGCAGGAACCACCACTAAACTACTGACTACTTTTAGGTTGGTGTTTGCTTCAGAACCATTAACCTAGGCCAGTACTGCAACTTGCACCAGATACTTCCAATTTATACACACTTTATACACACTTTTCCTTTTGACAATTGAACCCACTTTTCCCACTGTTACTGAACAAACTGCAGGGCTATTGAAGCTGCAGGCACTTTTTTGCAGTGACTGTATCATGTCAGTCCAAACTAAAACAAGCACTGAGCAGGTCCTGTCTGACTATTTCTTACCTGTTTCTTGCTCCATTTCCGTACTGTCCTCATTCTGCTCTTTCTCTCTCTGCGTCATTTCTCCCTCTTTGCACAATAAATCCACCAGAGCGATTATAAAAAACCCAAAGTGTGAAATTGTTCTTTGTTGTTCTCTCTCACCTGGGTTTCCTTCCTGTCTTTATTTTTTTAAAAGCACCTGATATCCATGGTGGCAAGTCACTAAAAATACACATTATTATGTTGTAAAATTAACCAGGATCCTCTCCTCCCCTCCTCCTCCTCCCCTCCTCCTCTCCCCCTCCTCCTCCTCCTCCTCCTCCCCTCCTCCTCTCCCTCCTCCTCACCTCCTCC